>NC_026158.1:2026644-2137845 GCF_000512975.1 Sesamum indicum
AATTTTGGAATGAAAGTTTCACCCAGGACAGCCGAGACTTTCCCTAAAGCCGCAACGACGAAAGTTTCTCCATCCGGGCCTAACGGAGGCTTATCGATCCCCGCCAAGGCTTCCGCGAAGGCTGCGATTCCGGTTCTGGAGGTGAATGCTACGGCAGAGAAATAGTGGAGAGGGGGATTGGGTGTGAGAAAGAAGTGTTGAACGGCGGAAATGGTTTGTGGGGTGGGCTCGACGGCGAGGGTGGGACACCAGAGAGGACCCCAGCCCTTGAGTCGAATGAAGTGAGAAAGCCTTCCGGCGTAGTTTTGCGGGGTGGTGAAGGCAATGAGACGGAAGGTGGCTGCCGGAGAAGAAGGGACGGGAGGATAGTGGTGTGAATTGAGGACTATCATTTTATGCCCAGCCCATCATTTCTACATAAGTAATATTCAGCTCGAGTCTATCTTTTGAATATTTTCATTTTTATTTGATTAATTTTGTAATAACGGAGGCTTATCGATACCCGCCAAGGCTTCCGCGAAGGCTGCGATTCCGGTTCTGGAGGTGAATGCTACGGCAGAGAAATAGTGGAGAGGGGGATTGGGTGTGAGAAAGAAGTGTTGAACGGCGGAAATGGTTTGTGGGGTGGGCTCGACGGCGAGGGTGGGACACCAGAGAGGACCCCAGCCCTTGAGTCGAATGAAGTGAGAAAGCCTTCCGGCGTAGTTTTGCGGGGTGGTGAAGGCAATGAGACGGAAGGTGGCTGCCGGAGAAGAAGGGACGGGAGGATAGTGGTGTGAATTGAGGACTATCATTTTATGCCCATCATTCCTTATCTACATAAGTAATATTCAGCTCGAGTCTATCTTTTGAATATTTTCATTTTTATTTGATTAATTTTGTAATATTTGATTTTTAAACAATTTATTTTTATAAAAATATTATTGATAAAAAATATTAAATATTAATTTTATAAAACATATATATAATTGTGTTTGAACACCTCAAAAGTTGTTATATCTTATTTTTCGCTTTAGAATTCTTTAATTTGACAATTGCAAAGATGGAACTTGAAGTTTTAATTTTCAAAATTGACTGATTCGTATATTATAATGAACCCTCTCGCTATTTGAATACCCTCTAAATTTAAAAATTCACTTTATGATAGCTTATTATGGTAGAGTATTTGTTATGGAATTTATAATTTTAGAGAATATTTGTAATTTTTCAAACAGAGTATTTGTAATTAAAATAAATATCAGAGAAATCCCTTGTAATTTACCCTAACATTAATGATATGAATCTGATTAGACTCGGACTTGTCCTACTTTGAGGTAGATTTCGATCAACAATGAGGTCTCGAGGCATATCTTTATTTTTTGTATTCTTATAGGAGTCATTTACTTTGAATTATTTGTCAAGATATTGTTGGATATCTAAACCAATCTAGCAATATACCTCATTTACTTTGTTGGATCACGGCCCGAGCCAAATCAAGAGGGCCCTATACAACCTTAGATAAACCTATATAACTTATCAAACCAAGGGGGTACGATAAGTTATGTTGCAAGGCCCAATTTTTGCTGGTAAATTCTCTTAGGCCCTGTTTACTTCTTTGTGATGCGTTTAAAAAATGTACGGGTTTAATAGATCTGGATTATTGTTTGAAACTTGGGTCGAAGCGTATGCAGATCCTAAAAGGGGACCTGTAAAAAGGCATTAACACTTCGATGGCCAAATTAGTATTTGATTTGAAATTAAATAAAGTCAAAAAGTAAATAAATATGGTTAAAAATCGAGATATGGTGAATAATATGGGTGAAGAAGTGTAAGAATAAGTGATAATGTGTTTGTAGAGTGCTCAAAGAATATTTAAACTTTAAGAGTGAGAGAGGTGTTTGGAGAGTGAGAGGGATATCCCCTGTATGGAGGGCTAAACCTATATTTATAGGGGAAATGCCCCCTGTCTGCTGGGGGTGTATCTCACTTTCGAGAATCTTGTAGAAATTGATTGGAATGGTTAGGATAAAGGATAAACCATTCTTATTCGTAGTTAGGATTATTTTAGTTGGAGTCCTCATTGTCTTGGGAGACCCCTTGTCTGCAAGGAGTCTCAACCACCAAAGAGGTCCTCCTTGCTAGGGCTGATGTTGTCCAAGTGGCTGCTGACACCTGGGTTGATGAGGTTTCACATAAGAGAGTAGGCAGCCACGTGTGTGGTTTTTTGGGCCGAACGTTTTTTCGGGCTTTAATCATAGTCTGAGTTGGGGTATGTCTTAGGACTCCTCCCTTCTTCTAGGGCTACTTGGGTTGTCAGACTTGCCTAGTTAGACTGTGGGTTGGTCCATCCTTGGCCTCCTAGTAGCGTTATGAGCGTAGGATGTCCTGGGTCTCTCGGGAGTTATCCTGGGACTTCCATTTTTAATAGCTTCCCCCCCCCCCTACTCTAATAAGTGTCAAAATCTCAACTTATTAGAGTAAATGTCTTTAGAGGTGAGGTGCAACAAAGGAGCTCTTTTTTTTTTAATTCCTGCAAAGAATATTAGTAACATAAGCATGCATAGTAAAAGAAGAGCTTACTTCATGCCTATACGAAGCAGAGTTTTTTATGACGGTGTCTCTATGGAGGAGGGCTTAATGGGTGCTTTTTGTGCCTACTCCAATATAGGCTTTATTTTCTGCAAGGGAATTTTAAATAATAAAGACATGTATATATTACAAATAAGTCTTGCACGGAGCAAATTATTATGCCTCCTCGAACGAGGGCTTATTTGAAGGGGATCTCCTTGGAACAGGACTTAGAGACCTTGCCGGAGGAAGAATAAGGTGTTCGCCGAAAGTAGTTTTGTTGCAGAAGAGTTTAACTCAATGTTACAAGTAGCAAAGGCATTGGGGCAGATTAAGGAGATATCAGTAGGTAGGCATGCACCACGGAAGCTGAGAGTTGGAGGAGCATTTGGAAAGATGTGGTGCCCCCCAAGGTGTGTACACTAATATGGAAAGCATGCCATGGGGCGTCGCCAACCTTTGAGAATTTGGCAAAGCGAATGATAGTCCAAGCTAGGCAATGCATACCATGTGAGATGCGGATGGAGTCTATTTATCATGCCCTCTTTAGATGTTTGGTGGCGCCATAGGTTTAGGCCTTTCCAAACCTTCGGTGGGCTATTATCTCTTTAAGCATTTGCACAGCGTGAGAATAGATTATGTTGGTGTACTCGAAATTGCGCCGTGCAAAAGTCTCTAGCGCTTTGCTAGGCATTGTGGTTGAACCGCAACTTTTTGTAATGCAAAATCATAAGAAAACCCGTTGTGCGTAGTTCGAAGGGCATGTACCAGTCATACTTGCCGGGCCAAAGAAAGGTGAATTCATGTCTGGGTTCCTCCAATAGATGGGACATAGCCTGAATATTGCTAATAATAGGGGATAGGGTTAGAATACGTTAATTTAAGGATTCTCTGATGTATATGGTTTTATATTTTATGAAATATATCACTGTCTTCCTATAAAAACGATCGTAATTAGTTCAAACAATCAAATTATATTTTATGTTTATGTGTAGTATTTTTGTCAAATTATATCACTTGTGATATCACAAATGAGCAAATTACCCATTTATAAAAAAGTAAATAGTGATTAAAATGAAGCAATTTACCTCCCTGTATAAGGAGGTAAATTGCTATATTTTTTTCATATGGGTAATGTGCTCATTTTCAATATCACAGGGGGATAAATTGCTATTCACCCAAATATAATTTGAGTTGTTGAGTTATTAATTACTTTCCGTGTTATATTTTAAAAAAATATATATTCTAACTAAGAAATACTTGATAATGATTTAAGGTGAAAAATACTAAAAATATATTAAAATTAAATTATATAAATATATATGGCATGAGAATCATTTTCGAGAAATTAATAATATGTTGGTTGATTTAATAATATCGATGTATTTTTTAAAAACATTTTAGAACTTGGTGAGTATGCGATGAACACCGTTTATAGTTTATAAATGTCGAAAGGCCATTTTCTGTTGTAAATACATTTATCGGACAAGATTTTGAAATTCTGAATTACTACATTATTTATACTATGATAAAAAAATAAAAAAAAAATATCATACCAATTTTTGAATGCTAATTTCTATGACAATCCTAACGGTTTTCAAACTAGAAAAAAAATCAAAAGCAATAACTATTCATATCTAAAAATGTAAAAAAAAAACAATGAAATAGGAGATTAATGGAAGTTAATATTTATTCTTAATTATGGTATTAATGGCCGTATTTTCTTATTTCCATAATTCTTGATCGCAATTTTATATTTTAAATGCACATGTTTGGTATAACCCTGTCATTAATATTTATGATCAATTAGGGCTAATTTGGTCCACGTCTGCATAGTTATTAATACTATTTTATTTTGAAATAATTAATTTTTAAAAAAAATAATTACACCATTTGGATTCACAATCCGATCATAATTCATTATACAGATGCAGATTATAGTTAAATTTCAAAATTAATATAAAATTCCAATTAAAAATGATTTAATGGGCATAAAAGGTGGTAGGGTGAAAAATAACTGTAATCGGATCAAAAGCTACATATTATAGCTTTAATAAAAATGTAATTTTGATGAAATTTAATTCGAAAGTAACTATTAAATAAAACGGCACAAAAAAAAAATATTTGTACTCGAAATGCAAATTTGACCTCCTCAATTATGGGATCAAATGCGGACTAAAAGAAAATGGGTGATAGCAATTTATCCCTCTGTAATATTGAAAATGAGTATATTACCCCTCTATGAAAAAATTTTAACAATTTACCCCCCTATACTTTTTAAAATGAAGTATTTACCTCCTTATACAGAGAGGTAAATTGCTTCATTTTAAAAAATCATAGGGGGGTAAATTGTTGTATTTTAAAAAATATAGGAAGGTAAATCACTATTTATTTTTTTATAAGAGGATAATTTGCTCATTTACAGTATCATAAGGGGATTACTTGCATTTTTTCCAAAAGAAAATTAATGTATGGCTCCATATAGTGCTTTCACATATTCAATTTCTATTTTTTTTTTCAATAATTTTTATCTCGATTATTAGTAGTGCATTATTCCAATCTATGCAAGTGCAGAAAGGGTTCCATGTCCCAGCATTGACCCTACACCCAAATTGATGATATGAATTTATAAAGTAGGCCCTTTTAAATTGAATTTTTCAAATTTTTTTTTGTTTTATTTAATTTGAGCTTTTTTTTTTCCTTCTATTTCTATAATTGAAAATAATAAATAAATGTCAGCATATTGCGCCATTTTATTTTATTTTTTTTTTCGAGTGAATCGATTACAATTACATCATGTTTTTTAATTATCAACAGTTAATATACATTAAATGACCAATATTGAATATGTGTAGCTGACCAATACTACTAATATTATATACCAACAACTATTATTAAATTAGGCTAAATTTGGAATTTCAATTTTGCTAATTGAGTTATGCCTCATTTGCAGGATATTACGCATTTGATGGTACAAATTACACGCTAATTTTGCTAAAAATTGAAGGGGCCTACTAATAATGATGAACTAATTAATGCAAATAATTAAGCCTTTTTTTCCTTTATAATAAATTATGGTTTTATTTCATTTTAAAATTAAGGTACAAAAGAATTACAAATTTGTCTTAAATAAAACAAAATGAATACATTGAAGCTTCAATATTATTCTCTACTTTTATTTTTCATCATTTTCTCAAGCAATATATTGCCTCGATCATGAGTTTGGTCGAATTCATTTTAATTTTTTAATGTCGTACTTGTGTGGGACTCTGGCAGCATCACTTGTCGCTTGAAAGAATAAAAATATCACAACAAATAATATAGTTGAACTCTCGGCTTCCTAATAAGGATCTTTTCCATCGACGTGTAACTTTAGATTTCTCGTATCGTTATTGGAAGCAACCCTGCTTTCTTGTTCTACTACTAGAGCAGAGAGGTGATGCCTCATCCGGTCACGCTCCCCTTCCTAGAGGAGTGCTTGAAGTGTTAGGAACTGATTATAGTCAGATTATGAATTATGATTATCTCGAGTAAATTACGATAAAATATCAGCAAATCAATTATTTGCATCAGGGGCACTTAAAAGTATGATAATTATAATTTTACCCCTACATCATTATATTTCAACTCGAAAACATTTACAACAAACTACCGAATTAATTTTTTTTTTCAAATACAAATAAGTCAATCAAATAGCAGACTTAGCAAGTGTTGCATCTTCCCCATCCACCTATATACACACAAAAAAAGAACTGCCCAGAAGAACTTGTACACACTATACAAAACGACTTAAATTTTTTTTTTACACAGATCGATCCACGAGATATAACAACTATCATAATCTTTAAATTCAGACTGCAGCAATACAATTTATTTTTTCTTTATCAAACATTAAAAAAAATCAAAATAATATTTTACAATCTTGGTCACTTTTATTTGTATTATCAGATGAAAAAAAAACAAAAGAATAAAAGAAATAATAATGTGGAGTTTGTTTGCACATTTGGCTATTGGTAGCATATAGGCTCATGATTTGGCCTGCCTCATATCAATTCCCTCACAAGTTGACACAACAAAAAATAAATGGTTCATGGCAATGGTGACCGAGTCATGTACACCCCTCTTTCCTCGTGACTTAATTTATTTTAGCTAATCATTTTCCCCTTTCATCTTCCTCCACCTGCTCCAAAATTGTACTCCCAGCAGTTTTAGCCGGCGACATTGGCTTGGCCGGCTTTATAATACTTTATTACTGCTTACTTACCAAGAAAGCTGAAGCTGGGTATACCATGTAGCCAGATTATAACATCTATATCTATCCTATTATAAAGAGAAAGATAAGTACACTTTCTTTTTTTAAGGTTTGGTATAATTACACGTAGATTTTTTGTAGTTTGATAAATTATATCTAGCATCCATGAGGTTTACTTCTATCTAACAAATTAGTCAAAATTCACTGGATCTGCTGATATTAACAAAAGAAAATAAAAAAAAAAGATCTATATTAACCCTAATTGGTTTATTACTGACTTATTGCAGGTTCAATATATCTTTTTATGACCCCAAATTACCCGCATACATCTTCACGCGTTAATCCATACGAGGATGTATATTTTCACTGTTATAAGGATGGTTTAGTCAGAAAAAATTATTTGACCTGTAATAAGTCAGTCATCAGTCAATTGAGGGTAAATGTCAATTTTCATTCAGTTTTTTCTTTTTTTTTTATTAATATCAGCAAATTCAGTGAATTTTGATTAATAGAGAGACTTATTTGTTAGACGGAAGAAAATCTTAGGGGTGCTAGAAGTAATTTTTTAAACTATAGGGGTCTACATGTAATTACACCAAACTTTAGGGAAGAGGGGTGTAATTATTCCTTAAAAAAAAACCTTTTTTAACCCTATCATTTTACCAACTAATGATAAGATAAAACTCTATCGTATTCATCTTATCAAAATAATGATAAGATGAAATCAACCACATTATTATTTATAAATACGAATCAATAAGCCACCTGCAATATGATTAGCTTAACGAGGTGCAAATTTAAAAATAAATAATTTATTTCACAGCTTAGATCTTATTCTAAAACATCTGTAAAACAAAAATAATAAGTGAACTAAATTAAGGTGAATTCACAACTCATTTCGACAATATTAAAAATATCATTCGTAAAATATTTATAATTTTGAGACTATAGTATATTAAATAAATTATGATAAACGGTTCGACCCGACCTGTCTCGAGCAATTCCATAAAAATGTTTTTTTATAATAATTCTTACATCCTTGTCCCATATGTACCACCCATATAAGCCTAGGCACCTAGGATTCTTGGACCAGCTAAAGACAGTGGCTTTGCTGCCCTATTATTGATTGATAATTTAAGTGAATCACATAAATGGGAAAGGAAAAAGGGCCTTGGCATTTTAGTTTAACTACCTCAGTGTGTGAAACATGTGACCTCAATAAATGCCTTGGTTTCGTCAAAACCATGAATCCATAGGGTGTTCTCATGACCACATGTCAATTTACTAGAATGTCCTTTACTACATCTAGCAACATGGATCGTGATTTTACTAATCAAAAGAAGAGAAAAGTATTATTTTAATTCGTTAAATATGTCTAATTTTAATTTTAGTCCAATAACTATGTTCATTTTTGTTTAGGTCCAGTAACTTACGAAATTGCTTACTTTTAGTCCTCTGGCAGATTTCAGACAATTTTACCCCTATGAGTGCATATGGACTAAAACTGCCTTTCAAAAGTTGCATAGGGGTAAAATTGTTCAAAAATTTATTAGAAGACTAAAAGTAAGCAATTTCGTAAATTACTGGACCTAAACAAAAATGGACATAGTTATCGAATTAAAATTAAAATTAGACATACTTAGCGGACTAAAATAATACTTTTTCCTCAAAAGAAATATAATTTTTTTTTAATGTCAAACTGTAGTAAAAATATTTGTCATGATTAAAAAGTTTAAATTTATAGTAACAGTTTATTAACTATGATTAATATTAATTTTTTGTATTAATTTTATTTGATTGAAGTATATTTACAAATCTTTTTAGATGATAGTGGTTTATGATGTAGGAAATAATCAATCTTTTTTATAGTGTTATGTATCTCTGTTTCGAGTTGAATATTTATTAATGCAAGTAGCTAATCCATTTCAGTGAAATACCTTATTTCGTATTGACATACTGATGAATAAAATTTTGTCAGGAGGATAAATTGTTATAAGATGGGATATCGGTGCAACAGTTGTACAATTCACAGTTCTGCTGTCCAAGTATAGTTTTTCCTACTCTAAGATTCTTCCGGAGATACTCCTCCTGAAATGATTTCTAAGAGTTCATCTGTTTAAGTACAATCGTATTTATGGTAAGTGTTTGAATTTTTACTAATTTGTCTGGCGTCTCATTCGTCATGAGTATATTCGATAGCTTTTCTAAGGGCGCTTTAGTAATTCCACTTTCCTCTTTGACAATTTCATCCTCCCTTAATTTCAACTATTTATTAAATCGGGTAGCGTTACTAATATTTTATAAATTTTATTATTTTAGTTTATTCAAACACTTTAAAAATTTAATTTCATATAAAATGTATCAGCTTATAAGATTTTTTAAATAATAAAAGCCAAACAGGGTCTTAGTTTCATGTCCAAGAAATTGGAGGGCTTATCATGTCATGGATAGTTGTAGGTGTAGGGTAACTGACACGTCACAAGCATATTGTGTCGGGAGCAATGGCTTTTTCTTCAATTATATGGAAGCATAATTTCTTCTTGTTTTTTGGGAGAATATTTGTTTCTGTAAATGTGATAGTGGTGAGGTAGCCAATAATAGTGGTGCTACCCAACTAACAATCCATACTCCATATTCCATTCACAAACACTTTTTTTTTCTTTTTCTATTTTTTGGTAAATTATATTTTACCATTTGAATTATGTTTGTTTGTATATTTTGTTATTTTTTGTGTTAATTTATCATCTCAACTTTGCAAAATTTGCATTTTACCATATATGACCCCATTTTTTTTGTCGAGAAAATATCACATACAGTGCATATATGAAAAATATTGCATCACATTACCATTAAATCTATGCACTGTATGTGATATTTTTTCGACAAAAGAACCAACAATGAAAAATATTCATATATGGCAATGTGTAAATTTCACAAAGTTGAGATGGTAAGGTGATACAAAAAAAAATTAGATAAAAAAATATAAAAATAGATTTAATTTGAATGACAAAATATAATTTATCCTTTTTTTTTTAATTGTGTTTGGTTTCTTGAAATTAAGTTTTCTTTCGTGGGAATTTGTTAAGTAATGCAGATAAAAAAAAATACGAAATTACAGTTTACAGTTCAAATTATGGTATTTTTATATTTTTTCATCTAATTTATTTTTTTGTTACACTTTGCTGATGAGAAAGTACTCGAGATTTGTACTTTGCAATCTCAAATCACTTTTCAGTGAAAATTCCACTGGAAGTGATCATACGAATGTCACATGCTATTTTTTAAGAATAAAATCGTCAACTTTATATTTTCTTCTAGATAAATCCATCCTCTCACGAGTATTTCCTATTAATCGGAAAGAATGCCTTGTATTTGATTCATATTTTTAGTTTAAAAAAATATTACGTCACACCAATAAAATCATTTTTCGATGGAATTTTCAATCGAAAAATTATTTAAAGTGGTCAAGTGCAAATCTCGAGTACTTTGGGTGGTAAGTGTAATATAATTTAGGTAGAAAAATATAAAAAATCACGCTATAATTCATATGACAAAAGTGTAATTTGCCTAAATAAATACATACTTCAAAAAATTTACGAAGGCAAAAAACAAGTTGGTGCAAATGATGAATTTTAAACTCAAGATATATAAAAAAATTCATGATCACGTCCAACGCTTATGAACCATTGTCTCAAGGACGAAGCCAAAATATTAACCATGGTAGAAAATCGCGTATAATATTTTCATTGTAAAAAAGAACCATAACGAGTGCTTTGATCGTAATCAAATTCATAGCTAATGTTGATTAATTGTTATCGATCCTAAACTTTCAAATCGATTTGTTTGGTCATAAACTCATAAATGGAATATTAATTTACCATAATATTTTAAATTATTATCATTTATAATGTGAGGAATAACTCATATTTTTTCCCTTATTCAATTTATGCTTTTATTTTTCCTTAGCAAATAGTATTTTTAAGACATTTATGTGCCATAATTATTAATCATTGCTAAATCAATTATTTTTTAGGAGTTAGCTCATGAAGTAACATATGTGGTATATTATTATTATTATTTATTTATTTATTTATTTATATTTGTGTGCAATGATTGTACTCTCTATACTACTCAAATTCTTAACTACCAACTTAATTATTTCTTCTTTACCTTGAAGCAATGACAAGTATTTAAATTTTTATAGGAATTCATTAATATATAATCTTAGAAATTGCAAAATTTTCTACCATTATTATCTCAAGCACCTTACATTTATTTTCAACAATAACTTTTAATTAATCTTTACTATTTTAAGCAAAATTAAAGTTTCATATTTTTTGGATTAAATAATTTAAAGATAATTTGATTTAAATTACTGGTACCGATACTGAAAATTTGTGACTAATATAAAATATTAAAAATAAGTTTTATATGTTCATATACGTTAACAATTATGTCGAAAAGTAAGCACGGAAATAGTCAAAATTAAAATAAAAAATACTCACTATATACAAATTTCAAAATTAAATTAGAAAAACATATATTTTTATAGATAAAAATATGAGATATTAAACACATAAACACAATATGGCGCTTGTATCTTACTCATATTATATAAAATAAATCACGTTATTTATAAATGACGATTTTACTATTTTTAGAGTTATAATTTGATTTCGATTATATATAGATATAGTCCGTATTCAAAATTATTTAATACAAATATTAGGGAGATTTATCGAAACAACGAGTATCACCAATCCATTATCTATATATATAATGGTTGTCGTGGCACGTTGTTCTTACGTGTATATAATAAAAAATCATTCACAGTTTTAAAATATATTATAAATAAAAATAAAATATATTAATTAGACAATTAAGTTAATGTAAAATTGACAAGATGAATAAATTTGTAATATTATCAACTCAAGAGCATTTTTTGAATCACAATAAATTAATCCAGCAATGTCAAAACCATCATTTTATGTCGATAACACCTAATCTCTTTAGATAATTCTGACGTCATCGGTATCATTGGGTCAGACACGCCCCTATAATCATAGATTACTTGTACTGAAAATTTACAAATTATCCACCAATGGTATTTTTATATCGATTAATAAAATTAAATTTTAAAATAAAAGTGATCTGTACTTATCAACTAAACCAATAAATATGAGCACATTGCCAATTATGGTAATGTAAGGTTAGTACATCATATGTACAATAAATCATATATGCAAGATGATTGATTACTCGTAAGTTGGAGAGTGTAAGAATTAGTTCTTGACAAAGAGTACAATAGAAATAGTGTTGTTTCAAAAAAGATGAGGGGCACGATCCAATTGTAAGAAACGGACAAACTCAAGAAAACAAATCCCTTTTTCTTAATTAAATCGGTACTAAAATTCAATTTATTCGGAAAAATTCAAGAAATTAGTGCAATTCCCTCTTTTTAATTTTTGGGTTTGAATATCACAGCTCGAAAGAAAATTTTTAAAAAACTCTCGTGACCCTCACTATCTTCTTTCTCCCTCTCTCTCTCTCTCTGTCTCTGTGTGTGTGTGTGTGTCTTCTTTCTCTCACTAGCTGGGCGAGAGGCATTCCTTCGTCACGCATTCATCAGTTTTCGGGGTACATTTTGTGCTTCGATTCAGTTTCGTGGCATTGGTTGTACATAGATTTGTTCATACTTTGTGTGGGTACTTTTTTGCTTGCTGTATATTGGGGCTGGTTTTTGTCTCTAGTTTTCTGTACTAATGTCGTTTATCAGTGCTTCATTTTATTATTTTTGATCTGAATCTCCTGTTAAGTGTTGGGGACTTGTGAACACTGCAGTTCTCGAAGCTCGATGATGTTAATTTATTAATTTTTTTTTTCTCGGCGATTTGTGCTGGATCTCACGGATTGGGGTTTATAAGCTCTGATCTTGGCTTAAATTTTAATTAATCGAGGGATTTTGCGGGTTTCTGCTTGTTTTTTATGTGCCTAATTTCTGTTCTATTTTAGTGTTTCTCTAGCTTTTAATGATGTCTGGTTTTACTTAGCTTCCATGAGAGGGTAAATGTGGTTTGTTTGTTAATGGTTTTACCTTTCCAGATTTCTGTGTTGATTGCTGTTTGTCTTTCAAGACAATTGAAGAGCTTGTAGAACGTTGATTGTAATAGAGGAGTTGAAGAAAGGAGAAGGATTTGAGGGAGAAAGATAGTTTAAATTTGACTTTCTGGATGTTTGTGCTTCTGGGTGGAAATGACGTCTGATATGGCACAAAGCTTGAGATCAAGCAGGTCCTCATTTGGCTCTAGCAATGGGTTTGAAGCCCATTCCCACAACTCTTATGCCACCTCAAATGGTGATGATTATGATTCTGATGGTTCCAACTTTGCTCCACCGTAAGTTTTTCCATTTCCTCATAATGCCTTAGAGCCATCATTTCCTATTTTTTTTCCAAAGTTTTCTCTTTCGGTAGGGGAAGCTGTTGCGTTTTAAAATGAGCAGTTATGTTCCATGCACAGTAATTATGGCAATCCCGCGAACTAATTATGTTTTTTTGACTTGTAGCACGCCTAATACTCTCTCATCAGTTATGCCGCCTGAACTTGCCGGTGCTATACCATTGATTGACAAATTCCAGGTGAAAGTTCAAGTTGTTCCTTTTTGAGATTTTGTAATACACAGACTCTGTTCTGGAGCTTAAATTTCAATTATTTGGCATTAGTTTGTTCTTGATGGCTGCACTTTGCCATCGGGCTATTTACTGCTTTTGGGTTGTCAACCCAAAACATTTAGTTTCTGATGGTTTGTTTCTTCCTTTAGGTGGAGGGATTTTTGAGGGCTATGCAGAAGCAGATTCATTCAGCTGGTAAACGTGGTTTCTTCTCTAAAAAGACACTGGGATTGCAAGTTCGAGAGAAGTTCACCTTTGAGGATATGCTTTGCTTCCAGAAGGTTGTATCTGCAGTATCTGGACATTCCTGTTTTCTTCCTAATATTGTATACTGAAGGTAGGTCGTACTTTTTTGACAGGATCCTATCCCTACCTCACTTCTGAAAATAAACAGTGATCTTGTTAGTAGAGCAGTTAAGCTGTTCCAAGTCATCCTGAAGTATATGGGAGTTGATTCCTCTGATCGAGTTACTCCAATTAGCTTAGATGAAAGCATTGAACTTGTTAGCAAACTATACAAGCATGCTTTGAAGCGTTCTGAACTTCGGGATGAACTCTTTATGCAAATTTCAAAGCAGACAAGAAACAACCCTGATAGGTATGTCTGTAGGTTTTCTATATGTGGTTGTGAAGATTTCTATACATTATCAATGTAGATTTTCTGAAATTTGTTAGTGTTAATCAATTGATTTGCCCTAGTAGAAATTGCTTAATCCTTTTTATTTTTTCACTCATTGCTCATGTTACTTGGTGATGGATGGTTGACCTTATGCTTCTTTTATCGATAGGCACTCTTTGATTAAGGCATGGGAGCTCATGTATTTATGTGCATCCTGCATGCCTCCTAGCAAGGAAATTGGTGGCTATTTGTCTGAATATGTACATACTGTGGCACACAGTGCCAGTAGTGATTCTGAAGTGCAAATCCTTGCAATGAATACGTTAAATGCTTTAAAGCGTTCTGTTAAGGCTGGACCACGACATATAATACCTGGACGCGAGGAAATTGATGCTGTTTTGACTGGTAAAAAGCTTACAACTATAGTGTTTTTCTTGGATGAAACCTTTGAAGAGATAACATACGACATGGCCACAACTGTAGCTGATGCTGTTGAGGTATTCATATGCTTCCGGATATGTCTATCTATCCATTTAATAATATTATATGCTTTATGAAATTGGCATCGTTATCAAGACTACCTTGAAGTTCTTTATAGTTTATATTGTTTAGATGAAACATGCAATTTATATTTGAATCCTTTGGAGGCTTTGAACTCTCATTGTATGATAACAAGAGTAAGGGGCCTATGGATTTAACGTTTCTCTGGGTCTAACTGATTGCCCATTATGCTCTGTGTTATTATTTTTGATATTTGGCTCTTTATATTAAAAACCCCGATCACAAGAAAGAGGGAAAGATAGATGAGAAGGAAAAGAAAATAGAAAAGAACTGATTTCATTTCTAACTGAATGGAGCTTTTCATGCTCTGAATGATGGGTTGAAATTTTCTTGGATTAAAAAAGTTTAGACTTTTACTGGGTATGATTTAAGTTTAGAGATGTTTATTTTTACTTATATGTGAAGCTATAGGCAGTGTATTGCTTACTGTGTCAACTCAAGGTATGATTATTATTCCGCATTTACCTTTTTTCCCCTCTTCTATAGAAAGTTTGAAGCATACTTTTATCACATCCAAAATTCTAGTTTTTTTGTCAACTTTATCTTACATCATTGTTAACTGTTGGGAACATGCATATTCGAGAATGGAAGATTTGGTTTACATATATTTTTAATGGTTAAGGACGGGTGCAGGCTTCTCAAGAGAACTTATTCACTTCAAAATTCAACAGCAGAAACTATAGAATTTCTGAAATCTGAGGGGATGTCAAATGAGATGAGAAACTTGACTGGCATATCAACAACTGCCCGTGAATATGGCTTTTTTGGAAAGCTGATAATTCTTTGCCAGCATTCTTTCCTCCAATCTCTTGGGTTTTTGAAGTCTTTTAATCAATGATGGAGTCTAAATTTTTGAACACGAGCATCTAAATATATTGAGTATCAGGAGAACTCCATAATGCTTACTTAGGGGGCCCTTGGAATAAGAGGGGATCAAGAGTTCTACTAAGGATGATTACATGCCTTGGTTCAAGTAATTTCCATTTAAAATACCAATAATTGCAAACCCTTCTTGTTGCCTCATTGGTTAAATTGGTGTCTATTGGACAAAGAGTTGTGTGAAAGAGTAAACAATTTAGGTTTCTGAGTGGATATTCTGAGGAAGTGGGCCCTAAATGGAGTTACTGGTGCGAAGATCTGAACTTTTTTGTTTTGACTTTGGGGATAAATAGGACATAGTACTCATCTGTATCTCTAATGTCCAGAAAAGAAATAACATGCTGCCTTAATGGTGTATGCACTTTATGCTTTTGGTGGCGTTTACTTAAATTGCTGGATGCATAAATGTGTTTTTCTAGCTAAACCTTTAAGACTTGATGTTCTTTTTGCAATTTTGTTCTGCATGCACAATTGATGTGGGGGACATATGATATGATTGTGAAATCTTTGCTGGTCTTAAGGTGCATTATTTGTATTCTGCATTGAAATGTTTATCAAGTGCAGTGCAAATTTTAGATTCATCAGAAGATTACTTAATTCTTTTCTGTTAGTAGTGGCAAGGTGATTACTTTTTTCTTTTTTTCTCATTCAGGCATTAATAGCATCCCTCTTATTGATAAATTTGCTGTGACACTTTATTAATTTTTAGTTCATGGTCAATAAACTTCAGGAGCTTGCTGGGATAATCAAATTATCAACATACTCTAGCTTCAGTTTGTTTGAGTGTCGTAAGGCTGCTGTTATTTCGAAATCAGCAGACCCCGGAAATGGTACTTATCAAATATAGTCTTCAACTATTTCCATTTCAACTTAACTGCAGTAATTTGTTGTAGTTCTTATTTTGTTGAAATAGTTGAGGAGAACATGCTTCCAGTTTCCAACATCTAATTTTAACAATATGCTCTTATATTCTGTAGAGGAGTATATCGGTTTAGATGATAACAAATATATCGGAGATCTACTTGCCGATTTTAAGGCATCAAAGGACCGGAGTAAAGGAGAGATTTTGCACTGTAAACTGACATTCAAAAAGAAGCTATTTCGGGAGTCTGATGAAGCTATTACAGACCCAATGTTTGTGCAGTTATCATATGTCCAAGTATGTCTTTGTGGTCACTTTCCTTTCACAACAAACTTTCGTTTGTTGCTATCCCCAGTTTTTTGGTCTCAAGATATTCTTCAAACTATTCTCCTGGTGTTATCTTCCCCTCTTACCTTGTTTCTCTTGTTGCAGCTACAACATGATTATGTATTAGGCAATTATCCGGTCGGAAGGGATGATGCTGCACAGCTATCCGCGTTGCAGATTCTGGCTGAAATTGGATATGTTGTTTCTCCAGAAACATGCACGTTAGTTGCCTTAATCTGTTTCTTTGTCTGTCTTGCTGTCTCTTCTATCTTTTCTTCATTTGATCTGTGACTTCTTGTTTCTTGATGATGTATAGTAGTTGCTATTTCTTAACTTATTTTATAGGACCTTATGCAAGAGATTCATTGATTATTTAATTGACTATCTCCCCATTTATATATCTAGCGATTGGACATCACTTCTGGAGCGATTTCTCCCAAGACAAATAGCAATTACTCGAGCGAAGAGAGACTGGGAACTAGATGTTCTTTCTCGTTACCGTTCAATGGTGAGAGCATTGTTGTAATTCCCCCAATTTCCTGATACATACAGATAAAGAATTATATGTTGATCCATTGAAATGTTTATTCTATATGCTATAAGGAATTGCAAAAATGTGTTTACTCTTTAAAAATAGATAAAAGTGTATTTTTTATTTTTCCTTATATTCTTTACTAATTATCCTTTGCCTGGAAACATGTCTCTTGCCAAACCTTTTTGGCCATACTAAAAATATATTTTAGCTAATAATTTTCTGTTATACCCTTAACTAAATATAGGAGATCAATAATATTGCTTACTTTTACTAATTTAACCAATCTTTATGCTCTTCCGCCATACTTTTAGTTTGGATACAGCCATTCCCTTCTTAAAAGCTAAAATGTATCTTGAAGAAATTAAATAATTGTATTAATGTCTTTTTTTTTTTTTGTGATATTCTCATTCATCTGTAGGAAAATTTGACAAAAGATGATGCTAGACAACAATTTTTGCGCATCTTGAGAACACTTCCTTATGGGAACTCAGTGTTCTTTGCTGTCCGTAAAATTGATGATCCTATCGGACTGCTGCCAGGGAAAATTATTCTGGGCATTAACAAGCGTGGGGTAAGTGTGTTCTCTGTTATTTTTGCATTACATATATAACCACTGTAGATATGAGATGCCTAAACATGATTGCTTCGTTTGCCCAAAGGTTCACTTCTTCCGCCCTGTTCCAAAGGAGTATCTACATTCAGCTGAGTTAAGGGACATAATGCAATTTGGCAGCAGTAACACTGCTGTTTTTTTCAAAATGAGAGTTGCTGGTGTCTTGCATATATTTCAGTTTGAAACAAAACAGGTTAGATGATTATGATTTGCAAGTAAGATCCAGTTATTAGGTCTTTAAATGTTTTCGTCCTGTTTCCTATGTTAATTACCATTAACAATTTTTATGGATTAGGGAGAGGAAATCTGTGTTGCCCTTCAAACACATATAAATGATGTGATGCTGCGCCGCTACTCCAAGGCACGTGCCGCTGCAAATGGTTCAATTAATGGACATCCTTCTGATAATGTTCGACCACCTACTGTTGACTTCAATGAGAAGCGAGTTTTGGAATTATCGAAATCTCTTGAAGAATCGGAAAACAAAGTGAATCAAGTGAGTTTGCTAATTTCTAGACAGTTATTTTTATAAACTACGGGCGCAAAATTGATCCCATCAACTGTTCATTGGTTAGCAATTGAAGACTATTATGCTTGCTTACAAATACAATTAACTCATTTTTCTATTACTATAGCACATTATTGTCCAAATATCTTTCTCCAACTTTTCTAACCGATTTTTTTGGTTATTCAGTTGCAAGAGGATTTACATGAAAAGCAAAAGCAAGAACTGAAAATGAAAGAAGATTTGGAGAGTTTGAAAAGCATTTTGAGGTCTGAGAAGCATTATTTGGAAGAAATAATTTGTGAATGTGACAAACTGAGAACTTTGTGTGATGAAAAAGATTCAGCACTACAGGTAATCATCTTTAAAAGAGAATTGAACTTGATTCTCATTGGTTTTTCAGCTTCTCATTATTGGTTCCGTATAGGCTGCATTTTTGGAGAAGCAAAGCATTGAGGTGAAGTTTGCAAAGCTGAATAGTCAAGGACTGGAGAACAACATTAGGAAAGAGTTGGTTGAGACAAATAGCCAGGTATACATATATTGGATTTATAATCTTTGCCTGTATAACTGTTGAGATGTTATGTTGTGATCATATGCAACCCTATCCTTGAAAAGATTATCTTCTACTTCCTTTTTCTTTAATTTATACAAATTACACAATGAACTGATGCCTAATTCTGTATTTTTTCAATTACTAATTTACTACTAAAGGTTACGTGCTTTGTATGTAAGGCATATGCATAATGGAGAAACTTTACATTCAAAAAAAAAAAAAAAAAAGAATGAAAAGGAACTTTTAACTTTTAAATATAATAGACAGAGTCCTATATATGCCAATGATTTACGGTTAAAAACTCACAGAATCTGTATTTTTATGAAATTATTTTTAAATAAAAAGTTTAGGAAGTCCAAGTAATTATGTTAAAAAGAAGATACGTATTAGCTTTTGAAAAAAAATTGAGATGACAAGGAATCTTCCTATTTAATTTCTATTGATTAGGTTTGAGGAATACTAAAAACTCAAAGAAAATCTTTGAGCTATTCATATTTCTATGTAGTATATATATATGTGCATATATGTATACATGAATTAAATGTTTTCGAATTAATTGTAAGCATGTATGGAAGTTAATAATTATAAAACATATATAAAATATGAATGTGAAGAAATAAAAATTACTTGTTTCTTATTGAAGTTGTATAACTATTTTTATGAGCTTTAAGACAGTGTTTTTACTGCAAGCTAATAATATCACTTCGTACTATCTCCACCCATCGTTATTTGACTTCTCAATGAACTTTTTCGTTATTATCAGAGTATGCATCATTGTAATTTTGGGCTTCAAGTATTGGCTCAATCTATTTTAGGAGAATGCAAATTAAGTTCTATCTATTTCAGGAGACTATAAAATGATATCTTGCATCTTGCTTCATTTTGATAATTCTTGAATTGCTAGAGTATGCAACTTTCTGGAGTCTTATGAGTCTTTAGCATTTTACTATATTTTTATGCAATTTTAATTAGCAGTAGTTTAGTCTTAACAAAAAAGTGAAAAAAATGTCAAACGCTTTCAACAGTAGGTAATTTTACAATAATATTAATTTATAAGATATGGATGGATAAACTAGGTATTTTATACTTGTAATGCTAATAGTATGTAATGTATAATATAATATATAGATTGATGTGTATGATAGATAATATTTGGTTAGAAAATAATTAATACTCAACTCAAGATGTATTAAGCAACATATAATTAGCCGTAAAACATTTAAAGAATTTGGATCTAGACATAAACATATATAGATTTCATAGGAGTTAGTTAATACAATTTCAATTCACATAATTGCATCACTAATAGTTATCATATGAAAAGTCAATAAGAATATTTTAGTCTATAGATTTTGATTAGCACAGTTTTTACCATTTTCAATAGGTCTTGCATAAGATCTAAGATGAACTAAAAGGCATGCAGCCACAGTTGCCTATTATGATCATATGAAAAGTCAATAAGAATATTTTAGTCTATGGATTTTGATTAGCACAGTTTCTACCAATTTCAATAGGTCTTGCGTAAGACCCAAGATGAACTAAAAGCATGCAGTGCACAGTTGCACGCTGTAGAAGAATCCAAAAGGAAACTTGTGAATGAGAAAACATCTCTTGAAGAAAGACTTTCAAGACTTGAAAGGAATAACAATGATGAGGTAAATATTGTTACTCTTTTCTTTTTTCCTGTTCAATCAGTTTGAGACCGATGTTCATATAACCTGAAAATTGTTCTCATTCTTTAAATGCAGATTGCTATTATTAAGGAGAACTTTGAACAGGAACGCAAGACCATGAAGCTTCATATTTCTGAACTTGAAAAGAAATTGGAAGAGTCCAAACGAAAATTGGGTGAAGCACAATCGGCTATTGCCATTAAGGATACCGAGTTGTCTGCTTTGCAAAATAATCTTAGGGAATTGGAGGAGCTTAGAGAAATGAAAGAGGTGAAAGTTTTTCCTTAATAGGTCTTGGAACTTGTATATATTTGTGTCTGTAATACTTTCTTATAGGCTGTAAAAATATTACATGTACCAAATTTTGATGGATGGCATCTTATTTAGGACATTGACAGAAAGAATGAGCAAACAGCGGCAATTTTGAAGAGGCAAGGGGCTCAATTGGCTGAGATGGAGGCACTTTACAAGGAAGAACAAGTTATGAGAAAACGATATTTTAACATGATTGAAGGTACCATCGCATTTTGTTTTCCTTATTTGGACTGTCCATCTGTTGCCATTGGATGTGTGTGAAACTTTAAATGAAGTGAAAAACTGAAATTTCAGGTATTTTTACTCTTCTGCTCCTAAAGTAGTGGTTGGAATTAGAGGTTTCACATCATTACTTCAAGTAAGAGGGAAAAGAGGGTACTTTTGAAAAGAAAGCTTCCATTTTAGAAAATGAGATATTTGTGGATATCCAAAAAAGAAGTTGCAGCATTCAATGTGGGATAGAGGCAGTATTGTTTTCTTCGGAGCTTAACATTCTTTCTTTTATGAGTGTATAGCTATATATGGATAGCTTCAATATTTCATTATCTTTTGGTGTTCGCTAATTGTTGAATTCATGTTTGAAAAATACATTTATTTCGTAGACATGAAAGGCAAGATTCGAGTCTATTGTCGATTGAGGCCTCTCAGTGAGAAAGAAATATCTGAGAAGGAGAGAAATGCGATGGCGAGTGTGGATGAATTCACAGTAGAGCATACATGGAGAGACGATAGAGTGAAACAACACATGTATGATCGTGTTTTTGATGGCCGTGCTACCCAAGAGGATGTTTTTGAGGATACCAAGGCAAGCCTAATAAAATTCTGTGGTTTATATTATGTTTTCGTTAGCAATTATTACATCTTATATTCTTAATTCTCCTTAATTTGAGTCAATTGTGTGTTCTCTTATCCTTTTCCTTTCTGCAGTACCTGGTGCAATCTGCTGTCGATGGATATAATGTTTGCATATTTGCATATGGACAAACTGGTTCAGGGAAGACGTTTACAATTTATGGATCTGAAGGCAATCCTGGGCTCACTCCACGTGCTATCTCTGAACTTTTTAGGATTATGAAGCGGGACAATAAAAAGTTTTCTTTCACTTTGAAGGTAATAAGTTTGACATCTAGGAGTTAATGTTTTTTTTCAATAATCTGAATACTTCTACTTCTGTTTCATTTTATTTTATTTCAAAAGCCTGAATTGCGTAGTGGTGATTTTGGACATTTGTTGAATGTGATGACCAATTATTTATGAACATATGCAGGCATATATGGTGGAATTATATCAAGATACACTAATAGATCTCTTATTGCCGAAGAATGCAAAGCGTTTGAAATTGGACATAAAAAAAGATTCAAAGGTAATTTGTCTTCAAATGTTTCTTGAAGATATAGAAATTATAATATAGTTTTGCTTTTTTGTTCTGACTTTGGTTTTGTGCTGAAACTTGTCTGTTCTCTACTTTAATGCCAATTTAGTTTTCAATGACTTAGTTGTTGTGTATGGCTACTTTGTATTCACAGGGTATGGTGGTTGTGGAAAATGTAACACTCTTGTCCATTTCATCCTATGATGAATTACAAAGTGTTATGGAGAGAGGGTCTGAACAACGTCATACAACAGGGACCCTGATGAATGAGCAAAGTTCGAGATCACATTTAATACTTTCCATTGTTATAGAGAGTACCAATCTTCAAACTCAATCTGTAGCCAGAGGAAAGGTATTGACAAATATATATCATCTATATCTAAAGCTGATCAACTTGGACTTAGCATTAGATTCTTAACTGATTTTGTCATACCCTTTTGTTTTAAAATTCATAATAGTTTTGAACACTATATCCATATCAAACTATGTAATATACAAGCGTATGATATATCGTACTTTGCACAAGTGCAGTTGAGTTTCAGATATTGGATTATGCCATCAGTATAGCATCTAAAAGAGTGCTTTTATTTCGATTCGTAGAAGAAAAGGGACCTTTCCTTTTGGGAACTGAGCCACAAAGCTGTTTTAGACTGTTACCGTAATCTTAAAATGTGTGGCAGAGAGAAAACAACAGTCGAGTGTTAAATGAAAATATTATCTTGGTATCTTGAATCTGAGTGAGATGTTGGCAGCTCGGCTTTGGGTATATTACGGTTTTTCTTGAAGAGGAATTCATGTTGCTACAGCTTTCATTTACACTTCTAATGGATTCCTTAGCTCAAGGAGTGATGACAGCTTTCTTAATATGATTTTTCAATTGCATTTTCTTCATTTGGGATTTATATTTTCTATCATGCAGCTAAGCTTTGTGGATCTTGCTGGATCTGAAAGAGTGAAGAAGTCAGGGTCTTCTGGTAGTCAATTGAAGGAAGCTCAAAGCATCAACAAATCACTTTCAGCTCTTGGAGATGTCATTGGTGCTTTATCTTCCGGCAATCAGCACATTCCCTACCGAAATCACAAGCTAACTATGTTGATGAGTGATTCACTGGGCGGTAATGCTAAAACTTTGATGTTTGTAAACATATCTCCAGCCGAATCAAATTTGGACGAGACCTACAACTCTTTAACGTACGCACCCTTTTCTTCCTCTCTATGTATTGCACATTTATTATCGTGGTAATTGGACTCGGGAGAGAGGCATGCTAATGGAGCAATAAGAATAAGCTACTTTAAATTAGAAATATAGTTGGCTTTACCTCTCAATGATGTTTATAATTATAGTTGGTCAGTTGGCTTGAGCTCCATTTGGATGGAAGGATTTGAATTTGAGGGAAAGATTTGGAAATAAGGATTTCAAATAAATGCATTTCAAAACCATATCAATGCCTCAAAATATAGTTCAAAATGAAAGTTTAAGAATTTGCAATGCTTTATACCACGGATTTATCCAAACAAGTTTGATGGATTTGAAATCCTTAGGAATCCATATCGATCCAAACACACCATTAGTTAATAGTTTGTTTTGGTAAAGTCCTTGGTCGTATAAATGAATGGAAATGGTTGCTGACTTAATGTTTTGATAATCTGTATTCTACATCAGGTACGCATCCCGAGTACGGTCAATTGTGAATGACCCTAGTAAAAATGTGTCATCAAAGGAAGTGGCTCGTCTTAAGAAGCTAGTTGCCTATTGGAAGGAGCAGGCTGGTCAAAGAGGTGATGACGACGATCTGGAAGAGGTCCAAGACGAACGAAGTCGAAAAGATAAGACTGATAATCGTCATTCTCTGTGAGTTGCCCTCAATTATGTGTAATGGTAACCTTACCAAGTAAACCGAGCTTGTTGGTTTAAAGGCATCAGGCAATCTCATAGCATGTCAAATACTTGTTTGTCTTGCTGCCTTGTTGGGATGCTTGTCCAAAAATTTTGCTGTGGCAAGAGGGTCTTTGCTTCTTCGATGGGTTCGTCCTATTTTTGTACAGTAAATCTGTATATTATCAAGATTAATACCAATACCTGGAATTGGTTTTTCTGTCCTTTTCTTTGCCATCAAAGTTTGTAAATTCCGTAGAAACATACGCTTTTACAAAATTTCGTTTGTCCATTCAGTTCAGCATGTCTATGTTATCGATGAGTTGGGATTCCAGGAGATGACCGACTGACATTTTGCCGTTGATTTTGAGATTGTCAAAGACATCTCTGGTCTATATATGTTCTTGTTCAACAGTTTGTGTTCAATCGGTAGAAATTCTGTCAGGCAGAGAAAAGCAAAACAGAAAAACAAAACAGTTGTTGTCATAATATAACTTGCAAAAACTTTTCCGTTCTCTAGTCGTACTTTCATTCCCAATTTTGAAAATACTTGTAGGAATCACGAGCGTGGCACGTAATGCTTATTACTTTACTGCACGTAATGCTTATTACCTCGATAAAGTGACTATTATTCAAAATTTTTATTAAGTAAAAGTGTAAGGATTTTCATAAATGAAGAAGTATTATTTTGAAGTTTAATAAGTACTTTTAAATAAAAGATTATATCTATTAAGCTTAATGAATTTGGACTTCTAAAAGTTATTAATTGTAAAAGCGTTCTATTCAGTAATAATTTAAAAACTAAATAAAAATATAACTAAATAAGTGGTTATGTAAATACATAATTTCGTTATTCATTTGCTTGTTCGATTTTGTTTGCATGAGAAATCTCTTACTGGTTTTATGAATTTTTTGTATTCGACAAAATTATTAAGTATCTTTTGTTTGATTGGCGTTTGAAGTTCAATGTTATCATTCTTATTCATCGTTTAATATTTTCATTATGTTCTCGAGATATTGCATCATGATTCTTATCAATTTGATGTATTGACTTTATCAATAATACTTAGAATTTTAAACCAATAAAGATTAAGTGGGTTAATTGGTGTTTTACTTTTGATTTCCTTATTTAATAGGGAATGTCTCCTTATAGTTGCATTCGTCACAACATTCAATTTTTTATTCATTAGTTCTATCTTTTTTTAAGTTCAATTATAATATTTTGTTGCCTGTCTATAAGACTTATGTTAGAGTATTTATGCATTATGATATTTTATATTTTTTAGCATAATATATCAGAATATTGCATAAGTAATAGTAAGGGTACATGAATTTAAATATTTAAATAATTAAATTCAATTATTAATAACCTATTAACTTTAGTTTCTACTATAAAATCAATCCAAATTGTGAACAATCTATCAATTAATATTAACTTTTATCATCACATATCATACTATTTTCTAATTTGTGTTTTGGAAGTAACAATTTTTATGGCTTTTACATAGGCTTAAAATACAAAACCTTATTGATTCTAATCTTTATATTCATAATTGTAATTAAAATAATTCTTTTCAACTTATTCATCCATTTGTCTTCATTTTCTTTTGTTAATTGATATTATGTCTAAATAATTGAAAAATATACAATTGTAGGGATTTTTAAAAAAACATGTTCCAATTAAGGAGCCTCACGTATATTTTTGATTCAATATTCAAAAAATCGTACGTGTATAAAAAATTAAAAAGTTATATGTAAATATTCTAGACGCAATACATAGATTCGTATAGGTCACATAATCTGAAAGAATCACTTGCAGTCAAAACCATTTCATAAAACTTTGATATTTTCTTACGAGTGATCTTACTAATGTGTCGAAAAAATTTAAACTCTTTGGTAGAATTTTTAAATATAATAGTATGGGAAAAAATATTATTTTAGTATGCTTAATTTTAATTTTAGTCCGATAACTATGTCCATTTTTGTTTAGGTCTATTAACTTACCAAATTGCTTACTTTTAGTCATTTGGCAGATTTTCGGACAATTTTATCCCTATAAGTACATACGGACTAAAACTGCCTTTCAAAAGTTGTATATGTAAAATTAAAATTAGACATATTTAACGGACTAAAATAATACTTTTCCATAATAGTATGTATCTTGAGTACAAAAGAATGTGCCTCTATTATGTTGTCAGACATTTCATAATAAGTGTAATACAGGTAAAATTTGTCTAAAAATCTCATAGAAATGTATTGATACACTTTACTGTTTTACTATTAATTTGTTTTTAATCTCTTATTGATATTGTTTTATGTCATATTTCCTTTTATCATATTCTTGACTATTGTCAATTAGAAACGGTGAAAATGCTCACCAGAAATTAATATAATTATATAATTTATTTTTATAATTCTTCTATCATTTATGTGGTGCTTTTTTTTTATTTTTTTTGGACCTTATATCTTATTAATTAGCATTATTTGAAAAAACATGAAAATTGCAATAATATAATAAATTACTTCTTCCCCCCTAAATACCATGATTGCTAAATTAAATTCAGAAAAGAATTATTCAAAAATTATTTATTTACTCCATTATGTTCCATTTAGTTTCTAAATTATTTATTTAACTATAAATAATTTTACTATTTCAAGTTATAATATCTATCATTATAAATTAAATTCATACAAGAATGATTATATAATTATACAAATAAATAATAAATATATCACAAATAATCAAATGGGTAATAGAACTCAAAAGAGTATACCCATAAATTAGTGAAATTACATAAACATCCTGTAGTTATTACTGGTTAAGTTTTAACTTAAGCATCAAAGTGTTAACTTTTTATTTTGCAGGTCTTCTTTCTCAAAAGCTTTCATTCAATTAGCCCAAAACCGATATCAGGATCCAAGAACTTTGGACCAGTGCTAAAATAGTACGCATTAAAGTTATTAACTATTTATTCTATTAGATAAAAATAAATAATTAAATATCAATTTTTATAACATATTTTCTTTAAAACATATGATAAAATATATTAATTAATTTATTTTCTAAAAAAATTTAACTTTTGGTTAAGCATATATATATATTTGTCAATTTTTTTTAAGAAGCATATATGAATTGTTAGCTGTATTATATTTATTGTGTATCTACTATATATATATATTAATATATACTCCACTTGCAATATAGATTCTTCACTTATTAAAAAAATTAATTGAAAAATAATTTGATGATGATTTAATGGTTAAAATACTAAAATATATTGAAAATAATATAATTGTTCAAGGCATGAGGGGCATTTTTGTCCAATCAAGTGGGTAAGTGCTACATTTATTAGTTTAAGGGGTAAATGTTATATGATGAATAGTTCGAGAGGACAAAGTGTATTTTATCTAAAAGTTACGCATACAAGTAGAGCGTACACAAATTAATAATATTTTATGGGTTTAATGCAATTTAACTTCCGTTAATATTGCAAATGAGTAAATTACTCCACTATAAAAAACACAATAATTTAACTACCTGTACTTTGTAAAATGAAGTAATTTACATCCCTATCTAAGGTAAATTACTCTAATTTAAAAACTATAAAGAGATAAATTATTATATTTTAAAAAGTACAGGAAAATAAATTACTATTTCTTTTTATATGAGGAAATTTACACATTTACAAAAATTGCTTACATTTTTTTCCAATATTTTTAATTATGCTTGGATCATATATTAGCGGGTAGAAATTCGAGCGACGGCCAATCAATTGACAGCAAGTCCTCATGTCCCTGATTATGAAAAACACAAAAGTATCAGAAAGGCACTGCTGACTTAGATAGGCCACATTAAGCAAAAATACAAAGAAAAATGATAAATATAACCACAAGTATGAATATACAAAGGGTGTTCCAACCCATCTTGACCATAGCAAACAGGACAGGAAATCTTGAGACTTCCTCTCCAACCAACAAAATTACACCAAATTTGCAAAGTAAAATAGTAAGGAAGAACTAAAAAGGATCAAAAAAACAAAAATAAGAGAGAAAAAAATGAATGCACAGTGGTACTAGTTTTTTACAAAAGAAAAACTACACCATAGAGTCACTGTATCCAGTATAGCTCTCCCTGCTGAGGTACTGAGGTGTCCATCCTGATCCAAAATGTGAAGTAGTAACTGACGAGGCCGTCCCGACTGAGCCTGAATCCAGATCCAAGTCTATAGGCCCTGAAGCGGGCCAGACGAAAGCTGGCTTGAAAGGCGGAACGATAGGCACTGGGACCGTTCCTGATATGATCTGAACTATAGCTTGTGTTTTAGGCCTCTCGCTTGCTGTAGGATGTGAACATGCCAACCCCAGCAGTAGCAGCCTCTGAGCTTCTTCTGGTACATAGTCATCACCCAACCTCTGGTCCACAGCCTCGAGTAGTCTCCCGTCCCGATGCAATAACCAAACCCAATCGACCAAGAACTGAAAGCCTGCAATCTTGGCTCCGGGCCGTTGGCCACACACTACTTCCAAGATCACTGCCCCGAAGGCATATACATCAGATTGTTGCGTGGCTTTTCCCGTGTGGAAACACTCAGGCGCGATGTACCCCATCGTGCCTAGCACCCCTTCGGCCTCTGCATATGAGGTTTTCTCGTTGTCCAGGGCTCGTGCTAGGCCAAAGTCACCTAGACGGGCGTTGAAGTTGGAGTCTAGCATGATGTTGCTGGCTTTGAGGTCACGGTGCACCACTCTTTGGTCGTACTCATTGTGGAGATAGTGTAGAGCAGAGGCCACTCCTGCAATGATTTTATAACGGAGATTCCAGCCGAGCGGCTCCACATTTGGACCGGCAAAGAGATGCTTGTCTAGACTACCATTTGGCATGTACTCGTACACGAGTAGGAGCTTCCCGTACTTGTGGCACCATCCTGTTGCAGATAGAAACAAGTCATATCCTTTTTCTCTTCTAGAAACATTAATGAAAAATTCGTTCTTTTTCATGAAATCTATTGCTAACGACAGGATATGTTCCAGCAGCAGCCTAAACAAAAGGTTTGGCATTTCACCATCAAACATGACTCAGCTCTTATCAATATTTATTGACTCGGCTCTTTATCAACTCTAAAGTTCTATCAAGAATGGCCCCTCGACAAGCACCCAAAGAAGAATATATTGGTTGAAATTTTATGCCATGAGATATAGTCGTAGCAGGTCAATATTGTTAGGACCTACTGTACTATTCTGGAACTTGAAAACAAATTAGATCTCGCTTTCAATAGCAGAATCTTTGTTAAATATTATCCCATAGTCAGCCGAAAAGGTCACTTTCATGGATACCAAGAGTTCAAGAAAATTTGCATTCTGAATTCTGAGGGTTAGACCAGAACGAAGCTTCATCATATTTTCCATGAGAGCAGGAAATCAACCAACCGCGATGACAAGAGCTGCTGATGGCAGTTGCCCCGTTGGATAACGCTGGTCAAAACTGTAGAAGAAGTGACTTGGTCCCGCAACAACGATGGCTGCTTGGCATGCGGTAGGGTTGCAGGCAGTAGTTGACAAGGCAAGGCAGAATTTCTGAGTTTTCTTGAACTATTCTAGTATCATGAATATTAGTTTCAATGTCAACTATTATTATTACCTATGCAATATCTAATTTGCTTCTCTTCTTTATTCTTTTCTAGTTTTGCTAAGAATGTTGCACATCGTTTCCTAATGTGCCACCTCTTTCCCATGTATTCATATGCCCGACTCACCCAAGAACGTTGCGTTGAATGCATAAAATGAATAAACTGAAAGTAAGCAAATAAGGAGATAACCAGAGAGGCCTATTCGTAATTGCAGATTGGAAATAGACAAAATGACCCCTCCACACAGTGAAAGGCATTGATTCAAGAAAGATGATCACATCAACCATTTTGACATCTTAGCATACCTTCGAACACAACCACCAAATCTGCATTTATTACCACATTATTATTCCCTATTTATGGTATCCCTGTTCTTCTCAGTTTAGGACAAAGCTCCCAACAATTCTCTCTAATAATTATCACCTTCCACACTCCATCCTCAGAACATAAACCCACAATTTAAGACCAAATAAAGAGGATCTAATCAACTGACTAAGAACATTCACACTCTTGCCCATTGAAAGTTTTCTTTCTCTTTCACAGAAGAGATTTTCTTGTAAACGAAAGTTGATTTAATCAAGAACGATAACGTTAACGTCTTCACTTACCCTTAATCCACTGCATTCAACTTACGAACACGCCTAAACAGACTATAAATCAAATCAAGCAATTAACTGATAAAAAGATCAAGACCTAATGAATATGCAAACAAACTTTGGATAAAAATTAACTCACCCAGTAATTTAACAAGATGCTTGTGCCGGAGACGATTAATAATTGTAAGCTCAGCCAAGAAATCATCCTGCCCTTTGATGCTCTCCCTGGAAAACCACTTCACAGCAATCTCCATATTCTCCTTAACCAATACTCCTCTGTAAACCACCCCGAAACCTCCCTGTCCAAGTTTGTGCCTCTCATCAAAACCATTTGTCGCCTTCTTCAGGGCCCTGAACTCAAACTCCCGCGGCGTTCCAGGCAGGCTTTTCAGTGCCCCCACCAGATTCGGGTTCGACAGCGCCACCCGTCGCCTGTGGCAATAATATCCGAACCCGATTGCACCTATCAGCAACAAAACCAGCACAGGCACGCCAGCTCCCAGCACAATCTTCAGCCATTTATCCTCACCTTCGGTGAAGTAATTGACAGTTAAATTCCAGCGCAACACACAGTTCAGCTGGGTAGCATTCCCCGTCGAGGCAGAGAACCCGAAATAAGAGAACTGATTGACGTGATCCTTCAGATTCAGATCCCAGGCTGATAGTATAGGAGAGAGGGGCTTGGGCGGCGTCGGGCCGTACTGCTCCGCCTGCTCCGCAATATACACTTGCATCACCATGTTATCGCCGTTGTAATCCACCCAAACGTTGTAGAACCTGGCGCCCATGGGCGCAATGGTGATGTTGTGGGGCGCCAAAGGTTCAATCGCTATGGATCTGACGCTGTTTACGTTGATGCCCACGTGGTTGTCGTCGGGATCGAACTCCTGCTTGAAGGTGTCAAGCTCCACCGCCACCAGCTTGTTGGTGGGGCGGCCGTCTGTGGAAGAGTTCGTTAGGCCCAGAAACTGGCCGAAGCTGTTGGCCGGCAGGTTGAGGTCCGGGGCAATCACAAACGCCAGTCCCTCGCCGGGAGTCTCATTCTTGGGCCTGAAAACGTTGATCAGAAACGAAGTGTTGAAAGAAGCAACACGAGGCCGAGTCGAATTCGACCCGATATCATCTGCCCACAGCTTAAACCTCTGTTTCAGGAAAACGCGGCCGGAGAGGTTGGTGAGTATGAAATTAGCAGAAGCTGAATCCGGGTGTCAACCTCAAAGAACTCGTAGTGTGTCTCATTAAAAGGCCCATATTCTTGTCGGAATGTTTTGAGCTTTTCACCTTCTGCAACGGCCAAGAAACAGCACAGAAAAGCTATGGCGACGGCGGCGGAGATGGGTTTTGCTGTCATCAACCCCATTTCATGTGCTTGGCAGCTGGGGTTAAAGATTGGGTGGGAGCTTTGAGACCAAATGGGGAGTGAATGAATGTTTGGAGTATATTATCACCAACTTTTCTTGATTTAGTATTGTTTGGAAGCAACTTCGTAAAATTCAATAAAATAAATGTCGTTGGGGTTACAGTATGAGGATTAGATTCTTGTTAAGATAAGAATTCCCTTCATTTAATAATAATTATTATCAATAGAGTGATTGATTTCATTTTAGGCGGTCTCACGCTGTTCACTGCGTTGCTGGGAAACTGCAGCTTTGGTGTTTGGTTTGAATATTATTATTCAGTTGTTGATGGATTCTGTAAAGGCTGACTTTTCTATTTTTCCATGGAAGAAAAGAAAATACCAAGAAGAATATAAGGACGATTCAACGGCTTAATTATATATGTTTCGTCCCTAAATATATAAATTAATTCGATTTTGATCCTTAATATTTCTTATACTCAATTTAGTTCCTAAATTTTTATTTTTTTATAAAATTGATTCGACCATTAGTTTAGCCAGTCAAGTGAAATGCATGTAAGGTCGATTTTGAAGAAAAAATTAGCATTTTTTTCCCACCTATATGACCCATTATTGGTTTTTTTTGTGAGTTTTCCTAATAATTTTGCCTTTAAAGAATAATTAAATGCAGTTTTAAATACTCTAAGATATTTTGTAAAATGTTAAATATTATATAAGATATTTTGAACAAGTTACAAGTTGAGCCAAAGACATTCTAAATTTGTTCCAAGTCAAGTGGGGAGTTTGTGATGATCAAATCCTCCCACCCAACTTTACTTTGAAATTCATATAAAATCCTTTTTACACGTTATAAAATAGAGAATTGATAATATATATATATATATATATATATAGGATTCATATTTTTATTTGCTCAAATTTTTTCGTTTCTTCGTAGTCTCTATTTTTCATTCTATTTTAGTTCTTTATATTTGAAATATATCGGAACAATCTTTTATTTTTAAAATATATTTTATTAAAGTTTGTGACAATTAATGTAACAGAATTTAAATTAGAATAGATGGAAGATTCCCTTAAAAATAGGTAAGAATTTGAAAAATGTCGAATTCTTACATTAGTTTTTTCTTGAAATATGAATGCATCTAACAGCATTTTGCAAGAATTTTAACGTAACATACCATTTCTCCAGTCTACAAAAACTGAATTAATGAAACTCCACTTTATTTATAAAAATAATGTAAATGTTATTATAAATAGATTGTCTTGCGATATTTTTTAAATTTTTTTTTTTTGTATTTTTTCATGTAAATAAGATTATATTACATGATATAATGCCATTTGGGAAAAATGCAAGCACCCCCCTTGTGATATTGCAAATGAGTAAATTACCCCCTTATGAAAAAACTAATAGTGGTTTACCTCCCTGTATTTTTTTAAAATACGATAATTTACCCTCCCTTTGATTTTTAAAATGAAGCAATTTGCCTCCCTGTATAAGGAGGTAAATTGTTAGGCGTACTGATTACATTATTATATAAATATTGTTAAATAAGTATAAATGCATTGTTCTTAACAAAAAAATAATAAATTATAATAAATTTTTATAATATGAGACATTCTATTAATGTGAAAACCACTCAAATAGTGTAAAATGACCAAAATGACCCTAGGCACGGCGAAAATGGTCAAACATTCCGAGGATCCGCGTATGTTGATCCAAGTTCAATCCGATGACATACTAGAGCTTCATGATTATCTGACCATCGTTGGATCAATAGTTCATACTGAATTGCAGAACTTGGTCATCTTCATACGTACATAGCCTTAGATACCAGGTATATTTTTTAGTCGCATTTAATATTCTTGAATTTACCAAGTATTGACTTCACAATTTAAACATTATGGGACTACAATTGGTGTCTACCTTTTTTTTTTTTTTTTTTTTTCCTGTCTGACTTTGTGAGTGCCGAGATAATTGGACTAGCTCACAACACAAAATCAAATAACGTACTTTAAACCCATAATTTAGAGAGTATCTGGAAGTTTATAAGATGTTGAAATTTGTTCGATAATTTTTTTTGAAAAAAGAACTTATATAATAAATATTAATATGTTAGGAGCTTATAAGCTACTTTAAGAAAAAAGTAAAGAGTTCCTATCTTTGTGTTTAAAATTTAACAAATTTCTTCGATTCTTTCATATTAATTACAATTCAACACCTTATACACTCTACATTTTTATTTTATTCGAAAATTTTAAAACTTACCTATAAAATCTAACGTCTTAAATATTTTGACAAAAAATAGCCAAACATGCTCTTAATCCATAATTTGAACATCGCCCATACTCACTATAAGAAAATTTGATGCTAAAATCAGTATCGAACTAATTAGCAAGTAAAATTTTAACTGTTAATTTACATCATTCAATGTATATTTTAGATAATTCATTACTAATTCATTAGCCAGTAAATTTTTATTATTAAGTTTATTTTATATTTTAAATAATATAAATTAGCAACAAGGATTTTACTTATTAATTAATTCGATATTTTTTTTTTTGCTATTGAACTATTTTGTTTTAGTGACTGTCAATCGCAAGGTTTAACAAACAAGTCCTGTAGGTTTATAATAGAGTGTTGCAAGGTTGTAAGGACAAAGAACACAGGGGTGGGTCATGGAATTATGACAAGTGATGACACTTTATGAGTTGTTAGTTGTCTTCATTTTCACTTTATATCTCAACTTCCTAATTCTTTCTTAAAATTTCACATTCATGCCCATATCCTCAAATTTATGCATAATTATAATAAGTTATAGAAAAACAAGTTGTCACATGACTACCAATTCTTGGGATGTAAAATTATAAAGTTAAATAAAAAAAATATTAAATTATATATCGTGATAATCATCGCTGGTGGTAAAATAAGTAAAAATTTTCGATTTGACTGCACGTTGGATATGAATAGATTAAAATTGATTGCATATAAAATAATTAAAAATTTAACTCTTTTTAAAAAAAAACAATGTTATAGTTTTCTTTTCATAATAAAAAAATGGGCATTGAAAATCACCAAAGAGCACTCAAGAGGGCCATAAACACATGTGAAGTAACAAATCTTCATTATTATTTATGGACAAATGAATCAATTTATCTGAATTCAGTTCGATCTAATCTACTTTAACGTGAGGTGAAACCAATCTAACCTCACTCAGTTAGACTTGAAAGGGTTGGACTTGAAAGTCTTTTTATTTCGTATTGAGAAAATACAAATCTAGAACTATTTTGGATGAATCTTTACTGCTGTCACAGCCGCGCTGCCCCTGCCTATTTGGACTCAGTAGGGGCGAGTGTGGGCAGATTGGGGCAAACGTGGACAGATTGGGGTGGACTGGAACGAGACTTGCCCACTTTGTTTTGAGAAACAAAAAACATGTTCCGACACTGAATGGATCCTCTCCCTCGTTGCAGCTTCCACAACTCTACTTGTTACCTATCCTAAATATATATTCAATTTAGGTATGTTGCATTTATATGATGGTATAACTTTTTAGCTGCCTACACAAATATCAACATAAATTATAAAAGCAAGCACTCAAAAATATCATTCTTTTTGTTGTGATAATAATTTATTAAATTAACACATGTACAAGAATTACATTTTTGGTTCCTAAACAATATTTTTAGGGATAATTACACTCCCCTCAAATGAGATTTGATATAATTACACGTAGATCTTCTTCAATTTGGGAAATTATATCTAGAACCCATGAGTTTTGTTTCCGTCTAACAAATAAATTCCTCAATTAGTCAAAATTCATGAAATTTGCTGATATTAACAAAAAAAATTAAAAAAAAAATCTATTTCTGACTAAACTATCCTTATGATGGTGAAAATATATCTCCTCTCATGCATTAATGCACGAAGACATATGAAAGTAATTTGATCATAAAAATATTTATTTTTAGGGAAGGGAGTGTAATTATCCCATATTTTTATTTGATTTCAATTCATAAACAGTCGCCTCTTACATTTACAATTCATAAACATGCACATTTTAAAATACTGTTTCAGTGTTTTGGGCATTTATGTCAAGTTGCCGTTAAATTAGATGAAAAATCACGTGCCACTCACGTGCTGCTGGGAAGGAGGCAAACAAGAAAAAAAATTATTTCTGTCTGATTTAATAATCAATTTTATGGACCGAAAGTATAATTAGTGATAGTTTAGGAACTGAAATCGAATAAAGAGTATTATTTAGGAATAAGAAAATGTAATTGTCCCTGTGAAAGTGTATTGAATATAGGAGGTGGACTTAATAATTACCTTTTCTTTTAAATTTCCAAAGCATATAATTAGGGAAAATCATACTTTTGATCTCTAAATTATACCATTTATTCAATTTTAATATTAAATCATTATTATTTATATTTTTAATCTCTAAACTGACACTTTTTCTTACGAGTTTGATTATTTTTATTGCGATAAATAGTGTATTTGGTCCCTTAAATTTTCGTTTAGAATTACTTTAGTTCCTCAAGTTCACTTATTGACATTAGCATTCTTAAACTTTAGCTTTTGTCTCAATTTGGTCCCTCTTACCATTTTTCGGCAAAAATGTGGTTGGATTTTGAATCCTTGGAGGGTAAAATGATCATAAGTTTGATTTTATCACTTTAGTTCCTTAAGTTCATAAAATTATCAAATTAATCCTTTTTTATATGAAAAATTAACTTTTTTATATTTTTTATACTGATATGTTTTAATTATCTTATGTGAATAATGAAAACTTTGAACTATTGTGAGAAGAATAATAATATATTGCTTAATTTAAAATAAACAGTCTCTTGTTTTTAGTAGTTAAATAAAATTAAAATTAAGAATAAATTTTATAAAATTTATCTAATATGATGTAATAAACAAAACCTAAGTCAGTAGTTTTCTAGTTCAAGAGTTAAAGATAAGTCTAAAAAAGTTCGTAAATTATGCTTTTTAACTATATTCTTTAGTGGATTTCGTATATATAAAATTCATTTTAAGAGGTTTTATATAAAATGGGACCATATATTTAGAAATCCTCTTAAAATGAATTATATATATATATATATATATGAAATCTATCAAATAATCTAGTTAAAAGTACATTCCACCAACTTTTTCTTCAAAATCGTAGTTGTTAATATTTAATAACATTATTAAGATTTAATTTTATTAGACGTATCTTTAACTCCTAAGATTAAAGAACCAACTTAGATTTTTTAAAAATATTTTTAAATTAGATAAGTTTAATAAATTTATTTATAATTTTGATACTTTTTTGTCACTTTTAAAAATACATAAGAAAAAGCAATGTTTTATTTTAAGTTAAGCAATATGTTAATATCATGTTCACAAGAGTTAAAAGTTTTCATTTTTTATACAAGACAGTAACATCATACCATATAAAAATATATTAAAAAATATAGTTTTCTTTCTGAAAAAGGACTGATTTGATAATTTTACAAACTTAAGGAACTAAAATAATAAAATCAAACTTAAATTAACCATTAACCCTCTAAAAAGTCAAACTCCGGCCACATTTTCACCGAAAAATGATCAGAGGGACCATATTGAGACAAAAATTAAAATTTAGAGATACAGTAAAATCAAAAAATAAACTTGAGGGACTAAAGTGATTTTGAACGAAAACTTAAGAAATCAAATATAACATTTACTCTTTTTATTAATTGACTGTTAAATCATACAGAAATCATTTTTCCGTGCCTCCTTCCCAGCTTCAGTTGTGCAAGTAATTTTTTTCCATTAATCTGCTCTAAATAGTAAAAATAAATAAATACATATTTAGGGACCAAAAATGAAAGCGATAATTATTTAGGGATTGAAATTGAATATAAATGGTATTATTTAGAAACTAAAAGTGTAAATTAATTCTCCCGTATAATTTGTATGATACTTTAGAATCTGTTTTACAAATTTATTTATATATATTGGAAAATTACGAATGCAAGTTTATTTTCTCATAATATATAAATATATATATATATGTATGCATTATGATTGGATGCGACATTTTGTAGTTTGTGTTTTGAAAGGTTTAAGTATACTTTTTGGTCTTGTAATTAATTTTGGTACTTTTGATATTTTTATTTTTTATTTTTTTAGGATTGTAAAATAATTCTGTATTTTGTTTTAATTTTTCGTGATTCTGATCGTTCTTGTGTGGATACTGCAAAAGTTGTATGAACAAATCATACGTCCCTCTCGATTTTGATATTTTTATCCTTTTATCTTTATATGAGTTGTAAAAGAGTCCTCTAATTTTTTGACATTTCGCAATTTTGGTTCTTCTAGTGCTAGATTTTGCAAAAATTGCAGAAAAGAGTCATGTGCCGCGTCATCTTTTTAAATTTTTCGTCCGTATTGGTAAAAGTAAACCAGTTGGAACAAAAACCCCCTATTTAAATGAACCACGTGAGACGCACAGATTTATTCTGGAGCACTTTTGCAAAATCCGACAGCGAAAGGACCAAAATTATAAAATGTCAAAAATTATAGGATTTTTTTGCAATATAAAATTACTAAAATTCCAAAATTATAAGATCACACGGCCGTGTTGTGTCATTTTTAAACATTGAACCAATCAACTGCGGTTTCAGTAGTAGACTTATCTGAGCTACTGTCAAATATTTCAATTAAGTTGCTGTACTGAATATTTTGACCATTTCAAAAATGTACAATACCATAATAATTACATTGTTTAAATATATTATTATAATTATAAAAATCAATTTATTAATATTATATTCAATAATATAGTCAAATTGAATAATATAATATAATATAAGACGAACTACTTCTGTAAGTAGCGACGCAAAAAGTCCAAAAATAATTAACTACTTTTGATTTTCTTTTCTGAATTATTTATTTATTTATTCATTTTACGCTTATGCTTGTTTTAACCGAGGACATATATATATATACTAGCCGTTGTTGCATGTTTTTTCTATATGTATATAATAAATAGTTTTTTATATTTTAAAATATATTATGAATAAGTATAAAATATATAAATCAGTACATTATACTAATAAAAAGAAAGAAAGAAAAAATAATTTATCAATTAATGTAAATTTTGAAAAAGTTGAATTATAAGTTAGTTATTTTATCAGAGTAAAAATTATTTTAGTATCTGAGTTTTAGCATTATTATCAAATCGATATATGAGTTTTTGCAAATGATTGAATTGATACCTAAGTTTCTTCATAAATACCAAATTGATACATGAATTTTTCTAAATGCCCTAATTGTTACTTGAGTTTTTACGTAAAAGTCAAATAGATATATATCTTTATTTAGAATATTTTATAATAATAAAATTACCCTTTTAATCTAATTTAATTTATATATATATACATTTATTTATAGCACAATATAGTCCTATGATTAAATAAATTATACTATTTCAATGATGACAATGAATAATGGTAAATTAGTATAGTATATATGAATATTCATTCAATAACTAAAATTAACATTTAATAGATTTGGTAGGAAGTGATGGTTTCAAAATAAAAGTTAAAAGACATTTTGATCACAAAGTAATTTTTTGGATTTAATTTCTAAAATATTATAATTTAAGGAAAAAATATAGTAAGACAAACAAAAAATTAATAAAAAATAATTTCACCAATCTTTACTTTAAGTTTTAATTTTTAGAAATGAAATATAAAATTTCTATCTCCTATATCTATTCTTTTTCTTTTTTTCTTAATAGCTATCTACCTTATGAAGATGACTTTATTTTTTATTTATTATTTCAAATTGTGAACTTTAATTACACTTCTCAGTCTAATTATTTATTATCATTTAATTTTTATATAATAATGAAATTATATTATTCTACTATTTTTCCTAAATACTGTAATATTAAAGTAATTAATTTAAAATTTCTTTTATACTTTTTTAGTTTTACCTTAACTTTTTATTTATAAAATTAGTAGCTCTCATCAAGTGTATTTTTACTTTTTGTGTCAATAAAGACAAAATATTTATATATTACTATTCACTAATATTTTTACTATCATAATTAAATTATGTTATTTATTTTATCATAGCATGTAGTGTAATAAATAAATACTTAGGGTTAATTTTAATTCAAATGAGAAAAAGAGAAACTAACTTTAAATTAGAGGATATTTTTGTCTTTACAAAATATATTAAGATAGACATATGTATCTATTCGACAATTATGAAGAAACTCAAGTATCAATCCAAGTATTAGCAAAAACACTTGTATCAATTTGATACTTATGAAAAAAATCGGTATAAATTTGATCATTTGCAAAAATTTATATATCAATTTGATAATAATGCTAAAACTTAGGTATCAAAATAATTTGTACTCTATTTTATCATGAAGGGCATTTTTACTTAAAAAAAAAAATCAGTACGATAGCGTTATTAACCTCTGTTTGTGAGTGTCGATAGACTTTTTTTTTTATATTAGTAAAGAAACTGCAACGTAATAAATATGTGTGCATCAATACTTATTTTTTCAAAAATAATTAATAATCAGTACAAAATAATTTCTCAATAACTATTAAAAAAGATTATACTAAAATCAACATCGACTTAATTAGGAAGTAAAATATTCGTTGTTAATTGTATTATTTAATATATACTTTAAATAATTCATTAGCAATTAAATTTTTGTAGCTAAATTTATTAGCAAATTAATTTTATGCATTAAATAATGTATAGTTTCGCAACGAGAATTTTACTTGCTAATTAGCTCGACACTGACTTTTTTTCGTTGTTATTGAATCATTTTGTTGTAGTGTATTTTCTAATAAAAGTTTTGTTAGTGGAATTTATCTTTTTGCAAAATAAAGAAGAAAATATTAGTACATGAAGTATATATCACTTGTAACAAGTTATGAAGAGATAAAAACAAATATTTCCAAGAAAAGATATAAAAACATTTGAACTATAAAGAAATATTGAAATTAGGAAGAGATAAATAAGAAAAATAATTAAAAGGTAATCATTGACAAATCAAAACACCATAATATATATTATGCCAAAATTAATAATATTCGTATACTTTCCAACCGATTAATTAATATTAAAAAAAATCATGAAAATAAACAAATTCGGCTGCGAAATTAGTGGAATTAATTAATAATGCAAGACTATAAGACTCATGAAAGCATATCCTAATTAATATATTAATCCATAATTAATATTTTTTTATATTATTTAATTTTCTCCATAATTAGTCAAAAATTGAATAAAGGGTAAAGTTCCCAACACAAGAAAAAAGGCACAAGACTCCTTAATCAACAAAAGATAGACTTTCTTTCCTATGTTAGTGAATTATTGAAGCTGAAGTGGCGACTTTAGTGTTAATAATTATTTAAACAATACTTTATAACAAGAATGCGACTTTATTCTATCCAACCAGTGTTCACATGTGATTTTCTAATCTTTAGTTATGCTGCACATTATCTAAGTCATGGTAAAATCCCTTTTTGTCCCCTAAATCATGAAAAAGGAAAACCTTCCACCTTTTTTTTTTTTTAAATTAAAATATTAATTAAATTATTTGATATTCGATTTAGGGTTTGTTGATTTAACAAATCAGGCTTGAATTTAATTTTTTTATTAATATATTTGCGAGTTTAGTTCAGACTTGACTCGATTATTAAAAAAATAATAAAATATATTTAATAGTATTAAAACTATTCGAGCCACTACAAGAAAATGACCCAATAGCAATGGAGAAAAAAAATAATGTCTAGCTAATAATTAGCAAGTAAAATTCTCATTGCTAATTATCTATATTATTTAATACAAGAATTTACTTACTAATGCATTTAGCAACGAGAATTACTTACTAATGAATTTAGCAATGAATTATTTAAAATATCTATTAAATAACATAGATCAACAATGAAATTTTACTTACTAATTAAATTGACGTTGATTTTAACATTAATTTTTATTTTCAATTCTTTTATAATTTTGAGTTGTTTTGTTATAGTGAGCTGAACCAGTGCCCGATTCAACTAGAGCTCGTTTGAGTTTGATTAAATTTTTAGTATTAATACTGTGACTAATTATATATATATATATATATATATATTTAGTGATAGAAATTTTATTTTGTCATAATAATAAATTTTTGATTTTAATATTTTTTGTAAAATTTTTTATTAATACAATTAATGATAAAAAAGACACGCCTAAAATTGTCATTAAAGAGAAAGTTAATTAGAGATATATGTAATGACATGATAATAATAAATATTTATCGTGGCTACATTGTGTTGTCACTGTAAACATATTACTAATTATCTATAATGATAATTTTATGCACGTACTATAAGAAATATAACATTTAACAATGACAGACTGTCATGGTTAATAATTAGTAGACGTATTAAAAAGTCATTGATCATGACCACGCAACAGTTATTAACCGTAAGTGGTTTTTGTGGCAAATACATTTATAATAATGGCTCATAACCACGGCAAAAATAGTTTTCATGGTGAATAATTTACGATTCTGCATCATTTTTCATTTACCGTTGTTTAGAATAGTTATTTACCACGGCTTTAACCCATAGTAAATATTATTGTAAGCAATAGTATTTTTTCTACTAATAACATTTTTGTTACTAATTTATAATCATATAGCAATAAGATAAAAATTATTGTCACTTAATAATCATATAACTTTAAAATTTTTGCTTTTTTTTCGTGAAAAAAAAAAGAGATATGTTATGCTCATTAATATATATTAAAGAGATATGATTTGACAATAAACAGTGATTTTTATCCCCAAATTCCAACATCAAACCTACACCATTTATTTTAAAATATTTTAAATTACCTCAAAATACAAATGCAAACATATCATCTATTTTCAATACACACTTACTTATCCTTATTTTTCTTTCTCTATCTCCAAAACACAGAACAAAACCCTCAAAATACAGATCCAAACACTATGATAGGGTTTGTACTTTGCAGTGCGTGGATATATATAATTTTTCATTTTTCTTTTCCTTTTTGTGTTATAGGGAACAACAAATAAAAATGAAAATAAGAAAATTAGGAGCGGTAATTAAGGGTATGTATTAATTAGTTATTTAATAAAATCCCATAATAATGCATTTATTATTTTGATAAATTATGTTGGCACCCTCTTATATTAGACCAAATTACATAAAAACCCACCTGTATTTTACAAAATTACTGCTACGTGCCTGAGGGTGTTTGTGTAAACTTTTCTTTTAAATAGGAAGTGTAGATGTAATGATAACTATAATTTTATGGGGTGTAGTTGTAATTTTATAAAAAATAGGAGGGGTTGTGTGATTTTGCCTAACCTCATAGGTGCAAATGTAAATTGCACTAATTATTTTTATGAAATTATATAATATTTTGGATTTGGTAGGTAAAGAACAAAAAGTTGGATTCACAACAAAAAAGATGTTGAAGCCGCGTTAATTCCATCATGTAAAGCAAATCAAAATAATTTATGGCAATCATTGGCATAAAAACACAAAAGTTAAAATCGAAAAAAAAAATAAAGTTGCAGTGTTTGAAAAAATAATTAAATACATATAATTTTGTAAATAAATTGTGGAAATTGTTTATTACTTTTGACTTAAGTTGATTTTTAATTTAATTAATTTAAAAGTATAAATTAGAAAATAAAAATAGTATTTTGATATATTTTTATCAATAAACTGATAAAGCATGTTTATATATTTTACTTTATGAATTATATTATTATCATGATTATTTTAAATTATTTATTTGTTTATTGTTATATAAAACTATTATGAAATTTAAGTTGCTCATTATCGCTATAATAGACATTGTTATTGATCACGAACACTAATCTGTCGTTACTATTAATAATTATGTTGTAGTTTATTAATATGTAAAAATAACTAAAAATAGAAAAAGTTCACAAGCCGAGTCGCTAGCTCTAGATGGCCTATAAATGCATCGATCAAGTTCGATCAAAAATAAATAAATAAAGGGATAATTATACTCCCATTCTTTGAGGTTTGGTAATTATGCATAAGTCCTTTTGCGATTTGAAAAATTACTTTTAATATATTTGAGGTTTGCTTCCATCTTACAAATAGACTCGTACGTCAGTCGAAATTCATTGAATTTGTTCATATTAACAAAAAAGTTGTAAGAAATTTGGTATTTACTCTTGATTGACTTATTACTAACTTATTGAACACTACAAAAAATACGAAATTTGGGACGAATCTAGGAATGGTTTTTTTGCCTTTTGGAATGGTTGGAAATTGAAAAAATCAATTTGAAATGGATATTGGAACGTTCTTTCCGTCGTTATAGACATCGTTCCCTAAAAATTAGGAACGGTTTGTGTAGGACCGTTCCTAATGTGGAACTGGTATTATACCACATTGTTCTTGATCGTTCCTAATAGTGTATTTGAATATGAAATTTTGATTTGATTGATTGGAATACATTAGATAAGTTTTGGAACGATTGTATAAATAAATTTGTAATAATTTTGGAAGGATTTTTGGAATACGCTCGGCTGAAATTTGAAAATGTTGTTATTTAAGATAGTGATATAATTAGGAACGATCATTAGAATTGTATTGTGCGCATATTTTGGAATACTATTAGGCACGATTTATTATTCTTTTGGAACTCTCTCTTCTAACTGTTTTAGGAGTATTTCTTGGAACACATAATGGTGTATGCATTAGTATGAGTTGGAATATATGTAGAAACATTTATTCCTATTTAGAAATATTTTTGCAATGATTTTTGGAACGGTGTTATTTTTTAAATTTGTAACATTTTGTTTGCAATTACTAAAATTGTTCTTAATTTTTTTTAATTATATAATTTTAAATAATAATTTAAAATTTAAAACAAATTATTAAATTTAATTATATGTATGAGTTTAAATAATTGAATAAATATTAAATGATGAAATGCAATAAACATTATGAAAAATATGAAAAAATGTAAAATTAGCAACAAAATTATATTAAAATAAAAATTATTCAATTTCAAAATATAAAAATAAAATCTCATCTAAACTCTCATAATCAGCAACGTTCATATCGTCCTCAATTGGGACGGGGGGTCCTCGCACCACCGCATTCATGCGCTCGTGGAATTTGCGGTCAGATTTAAAAGGATATGTTAATTAATTACTTTTAAAATAAAATAATATTAAAATATAATTAGGAACGATTATTTAAAAATATAACCGTTCTAACTTTTGTTTTTCCTGCCTTTTTTTGCAAGAGGCACCAAATGATTATGTTGGAACTCATCTTATAACGGTCAAATTTAGAAAATCGTTACAAAATATGATTTTCCCTCCTCTTTTTGGGCAGGAGTGGAGAAGGGATTGAAGCGGTCAAATTGAAAGCTTACCGTTTCAAATTAAAATTTCACCAATGTAACGTACAGATTGGAACTGTTTGTGGTGGAACGGAATCGTCCAAGTGAAAAAATGAGTTAAATACCATTTATCTGCCTATGTTAATGAAAAAGTGCAAAAAAGCCGCTATGAAAAAATAAATTACAATTTACCTCCTTGAGATATTGAAAATGATGCAATTTACCCCCTCTCGAGGGAGGTAAATTGCATTAATTTATGAGATATTGAACATGATGCAATTTACCCCCTCCGGAGGCATGAATATTGCATCAATTTATAAATCATAAGGAGGTAAATTGCACTTTTTTTTTTCCACAGGGTTTTTTTTTGCACTTTTCCATTAACATAGGAGGGTAAATTATATTTAACATCGAAAAATATACAAAATTTTATAAGTGAGGCTAAATAAAACAAAAGTAACATATATATAGGAAAATTTGGAACAGGCACTGGGCTGGAGTTCGGAATTCCAAAAATTAGCCATTACAAACATTTAGGAATGGGTCCTAGAACACGGTACGAACGGCAAAAAGTTGTAATGTCCTTGGAACGGTTATTGTAATACCACATTTTCTATCCATCAAGACCGTGCGGAATTGTAACTCACTTTGAGTCGGTTCTTGAAACATATAATTTCCCACAAATACTATATTTAGGAACTGTAATACAAGTTTTTATAAGTACTTAAACCATCTCAAATTGTACCTCATCTTCAAAATAATTTTTTGAATTGTCTATCTTTCAACGGATGTTGGACCTCATTTTGGAACGGTAACTATGTGCAATTGGTGGGCCGTTCCAATGTTTCTGCAACCTCTCCAAAATGCATTACAATATGTTATGATTCCAAAGTTGGCACGACCGTAGAAACACAACTTGTAACATTAAATTTGAAATAGTTCTAGTAATGATTTGGCCGTTCTAAAAATAGATGATGGAATTTAATAGGATCCAAATGTCAGCGAATTGATTTCGCTCCTCAAGAATTCCAATGACCGTTCCAATTAGGAATGATTTTTGGAACAGTTGCGTTATTCGTCCCAAATCCCGCATTTTCTTTTATAGTGAAAATCAAAAAAAATATTTCCTCACTAAACTACCTTTACAGTGGTAAAAATATTATTCAAATATGCATTAACATGTGAAGATGTATAAGGATAATTTGACCATAAAAGAAATTATTTGACATTCAATAAATCAGTAATAAATCAATAGGGGGTAAATATGAATATCTTTTATGATTTTTTTTAATATCAAGAATTTTGATAAATATTAACTAATGAGAAACTTATTTATTATACAGAAACAAACCTCAGGAGTACTAAATATAATTTTTTAAATTAAATAAAATTTACGTATAATTACACTAAATTTTTTAAAAAGAGAATTATCCATAAATACATAAACCTCGAGTTCAATGGCTCACTCAGGTCAGCTAAACAGACATGCAGATTGGAGAAATCATCTTATGCTCCTTTTTTCGAGCATGCTTAATCAGGTCACCGCGACAAATTGATAAAGTATTTAGTGATAATTTTAAAATTATCACATAAAAATATATATTAAACTTGATAATTTAAATTTTATTATTTTATAATTATTAATAAAAAAAATTATATATAGAGTTGTCACTATACATAATAAAACATATGTATAGTAACAATTTAGTCATGACATCATCCTCTAGTAACACTATTACTTATTCTTACTAGGTCGTCATTTTATATATTTAACTAATTGATTTTAACGACAACTTTATGCTTGTCAATAATTTTAATTAATAACAACTTTTATATAATAATAGTCACTATTAAAATTATGAATTATTATTAAAGTAAAATAAAATTTCTTGCCGCTAGATATATATATCTATAATTGTGGCAATATCAAAATTGTCATTTGGTACTCCTTGTAGCTAATTTTATCTTTTTTATTTTTTTAGGGAGTTCAAACTCTTCTTCACCTTCAAAAAATAATAATAAAAATAGTAACTACATATAGAAAATTGAAAAACAATTTAAATTGAAAAAATGCAGCAAAATATTAAGTAATTAAAGCTGCAGAACGATTATTAAAGCCGTTGTTACAAGCGAGGCTAAAATAGCAGTAAGTAGCTATGACTAATAATAGATGTTTTGGCCATAGCTAAAACCATGACAAGTTTTAATTAACTGTGGTCAAAACTTACACTTTTGTATCGATTTTATTTGATTGTGATAAAAAGTATCGATTTACAAAAAATTTTAAGTTGTAATAATTTACAGTATAAAAGTAATTCTTTTTTTTATTCTTTTGTTACGTATATACGAGCCTAAATTCGAGTATATGAAAACATGTATGAAAATGGATTGAATTTATATATCTCAAATTAATACCATGAAACATCATTTATTTTATTTAAACAAATTAGATACATGATATTAATAAAATAAAAAATATAATAATATTTAAAATGAAAAATAGGGTTCGTGGATTGAATGGCTGCACTCGTGGAGTTGACTAGGGTTTACTTGAAACCCTAATTATGGCTCCCCACCTGAGTCATGTGTTCGTTTTACTAATGACTTTGTTTTGATTTCTAAGTGTGAAAAAGTTAAAGATGTTAACTATATATGGATTAAAGTCGTGATTGCTTCTAGAAAACATTAAAAGAACTAATTCCCAAACCCTTAATTCAAAAGGCACTTTTTGTATAAAAGAACTGTATAAAGTGCTAAACTTCGGAGATTTCAAACCTTAGAGCTTAATTTCTGTCTGCCAGAAAGACACTTTTGCTAATGAAAGATACACAAAAACGATTTATTCGGTTTAGCAAACAAATCGTTTTAGAATAAAATTCTTTAGGGCAGGTGTGCTATAGCCTCCGATATCCCAAACAAGTTGGTCCAATATTACGTTTACTCCGTTTCTGCCGAGTCTCTAACAAAGTGGTGCGGCCCGTCATAGCACCTGACTGTGGCGTGACCCAATTGATGCTGATTATGTTTTATGTCCTCATTTTGTCATTAATTCATGAGGTCTCCCATCTTTGCCCCTTCTTTGAATTAAAATACCGAAACAAACCTGACAGAAGATGATTAATGACATGCCGCTGTAGTTTTTGACAAAATCACATCCCTGATCCACTATAAGGAAAGGTGGGATTTGGGGCGGATTGAACTGTGGTTTCAAATCCTATTAAAAATTAGAAGGGTTCTTGCACTCTAAAGGAATGGAAATAGGTGGTTGACGTCATGATTCTTTTTTTTAATATTTTGTGGTTTTGGGATGACAAAGCCGTTATCAAAGCTGTTCTTTTTGAGCATAACAACGGATATTGAGTGTGCATCGAAGAGGCAACAAACAACTGTTGAGGGGCTATCTTTAGTACCTGAATAAGGATTGAAGAAGTTCCCTTCACACACATTAATAGAGAGTTGATTCTGGATGGCCATAGCGATAGTAGCTTACAGGATCATATGAATAATATTTAATCTTAAAACCAACGTACATTCGATATTTATGATAGTGTGGTAACAAAAGAAAGGTTCCAAGTGGAATACCACAGGAACCTTATCATGATAAATTGAATGAATGAAAATATTAAAGTTATATTGGAAAACGATTAGGACCAAAAAACAACACTATCAGTTACTTTGAGTGATGATAGGAAGATGTAATATGCGGTTAGACCGCAGGAAATTGATAGAAACGAAAAGACCCATAAGACCTAGCCAGTATCGCAGATTGCTTAGAATCAGATTAATCTAAAAACATGAGTAATTAACTTTAAGGTTAGGTGGGAGATTGTTGGAATAGGTAACCAAAAGTCAATTAGATTGGCAGTTTTGAGAACCATTCAAGCAATCTTTATTTAAGCAATGCTGACCTGATGGATATGGTAAGTATTCATCTTCGACACATATATCTATTATGCTTATCAAATTACGTCAATCATTGCTTGGACGTCACAACAGATGCCCACAGACAACTTAACCGTGCAACAGTTGCACTGCACATTAGATGGCGGTCATGAAATCAATTGCCAAGGGTTGGATCTGAAATGTTCCAAGTCGAGGACCTCGAGATTGGGCATCGAGAGTCCTAATGAGGCTTGCACTAAGAGTCGCATTCATTTGATGAGTTTCGTATTTCATCAGCGACAGACGTGGGACGTCTATGCGATCTTACTGGATCGATTGGCTAGGTGTCGAATCGAGTGAATAGACTCGCGGGGATCATAATATGGAAGCCTTGGAGGCTTGGTCGTTATAATTTGAGTCCCCAGCTCCAACAGTACGGGAGTAGTTCTCAAACTTGAGGAATCACGACACTCACGTGCATGTGATAACTGTATCTTAGATTTGTGAGAGAAGTGATCATGCCTTAGACATGGTCATCATAGGCCTTGTCTAGTGCGGTCAAAGTATGTAGCGAGGATGGTGAGTTCCAAGAAGAGGATCCATCCCCTGTCAAAACGTGACAGAGGTATCTTCTATGCACTGTGAGATGCGTTAACACTCTATAAACCTGTGGCCACAGTTCTTAGTTGAATAGGAAAACTAGGTTCCTATATCGAGCAATTTGGCGTAACGCGATCTCAAGTATGATGCATAGACGCCTAGTACAGGATGGGAACCGACACCCACTTTCATGCCCTAGACTAAGGTCGGGAGACGGTAAACGAACCGTACCTGTATGGACTCAGTAGCCTAAAAGTTCACATGGATATCACCCAATCTCTAGTGCCATGGACTATTGCTAGACGACCACCCATGGTGATGGGCTTTCTTAATCAAGGGTTGTCAAGAATTATTAGTTTTTTTATATTTAATTAATAAAAGTATTTGACACTAGCCCAAGTCTAGCTGAAAGGTGAACTTAAAGGTGACACCCATTGAAATTGTGGTTTTATTATGTTTCGTTCTTAATTTACGTACTTTTATATTACCGCTTTTGCTTGCATGTTCCCTGGCCGATCCACTCGCACTTTGCGGTGCCTTCACATTCTACATTGAACGCCCGAGAAAACAAAGGGTAAATCCTTTTATTGGTCGTAGAAATAATTTTGATTATGCGTATTTTGTCGCTTCTTTTTATTTTACCCGCACTTCCGCTCGCCCATTCCTGAGCCAATCTGTTTGCTTATCCTTCAGTAAGAGGAGGATAGCCCGCATTAGCAAATTTGGAAGCGCAAGTCCCGTACCATGATAATAATATTTCAAAACACTATCTAATAACAGGCGTTGGAACTCCAAAGATTTCTTGAAATCTGCAAGCCTGCTGGACCACATCTTCTCTTGCACCTTCTTCCCCTCTTTAGTGCTCTAGGTGCTGATGGAGGCTATTGGTCTCATATCTCAGATGGGCTAGGCTCGCCTCGTATGTACACTCCTTTTCCTGTGCATTCTTCTCCAGCTCCTCCAGTTTCTGTTGAGCCTCCTCCGTAGTTGGCCCACTTTGCTCTAGCCAGTTGACAATCCCCTATCTAGCAAAGCTATCTACCAAGCAGGTCAAATATATGTTATTTTACTCTCACAAATTAAATATCGTTTACCTTACTAATGTGTGAAGCTAGCAAAGTTATGGCTTGGGGACGAGGCATAGTATTCACAAAAGCCTTATTTAGAGGAAAAAGTTCCCCTTTAAGAAATCAGCAGCTCGGCTATTTTCACCCTCTTCATGCTGCTCAATTTTTCCTTCTTCACTTTAACCGTAGCAGGGAGGTGTTTCAACTCGCGCAGCAAGCTTGAGAGCTAGGGGAGCTAGAAGAATTGTTGATCCCTTAGCTCACTTGGAGGGCATAGGGAGAGGATCAGCTTGGCATTTTCCCTTCAGATCCCCAATGGAAGCTGAACTAGCTGGGGTAGAAGGCAGACTTTTCGCCAATGGGCGTTTGGTATAAGAACCTGCTTCAAGGAACTTTCCCTCTCTTAGAGCTTTGTCCTGCAGCAAGTGGTTGAACATGTTGACTCCAAATGAAAAATACAAGTATACCTACACATTACATACAGTAACTAAAAACTTGCAGGATCAAATGCGAATAAACAAAACATACTAAGCATTATACCACAGGACGACCTCTTTAAGACTCAGAACATAACGGAAATGAAGGGTTGGATGAACTAACTAGCGAGGATCGTATTGAAAGGCATTTAAGCAATCTAGTAGAAGCTTGAAAGGAGCAGGGCGATTGCAGACTAAATACCTAGGAAGTTAAGGGGCAACATAAACCCATATAATAGGAAAACGCTAGAGAGTGGGAGACGATATGAAGAAATAATGGTGCTTCCACTCTTTGATGGTGGTATCAAAAGAAAAGAATTGGCTATCCTCATAGAGGTGAAATAAAACAAGTCCAGCTAGCACTACATGATTCGCCCGGCTAACAACACGAATAGGAAATGAAAAATTCTTTCTCCTTTTTTGTTTTTTTCTCTTATTTTTGCAAACTATCTTACCTACTCAACAGTCCAACTTTATGGTTGGCACTCCTGGAGTAGGGGGGAGTGATGATGCCCCTTAAAATACGTGGATAGAACCCATAAGCAAGGGACAATAACCCAACTAGTTATGAGCCAAACTGGCTGCTCTAGTTTCTTCTTGTAGAAGGATTCAACATTGCTCAAGAAGCCTAGCGAGATTCGTTCTACTGATGAGCATGAAAGATCTACCTACTCCAACAATCTAACTCTACGATTTGCACTCCTGGAGTGGGGGGGGGGAGGGAGTGATGATGCCCTCTAAACCTTTCATGGACTAAGCCCATAAGCAAGATAAATCAACCTAGTTGGCCATCAGCAGGGAGGTAGGGCCCATAGGCTTACCTCCTACTTTACTGAACCGGCAAGCCTAAGAAACAAACTCATTCCAGTCGGATGCGTCTTCATATAGCTGAACGAACACGTTATATAGCTTGCAAGCACATCAGGAAATATCATCCTAAAATATCTTCAAGTGGGCCTAGTAGATTGATGGAAAATAAGCTATGATGAGTAATGGATTCCCGCATTTTTAGACAGACATGGCAAAACTCAGTCAACTTGATGTATTTCAGTCAAATCAAGTCCAAATCCTACACGGTTTATTTGGTTAATTAGTTGACTCAAAGGGCTTTCAAACGACATGCCTATAAATAGAGGTTTTGTACAGTCATTTGGTAACATCATTCCTCATTCTCAAACTTTCACTTCTTCTCCTCATTTATCTCTCAATTTTAGACCATTTTGAACCTATGTTTTGCACTCAACATGAACATATACACTTTATCACTTCTCTACACCATTATTTTTACTTTAATTCAAGTTCCATTTACTCTTTTTTAGTAAAACTGTTACTGACTCAAGTATCGGAGTACTAACCTTCATTTAGCAGGGTCAGTCTCCATTGAACTTAGAATTTTTCTTGAAAATCTTTCATCTTGTGGATTTAACAAAAATCCGGTATGGAGCAATTAAAAAAACTCATGTAAATATCTAAAAAGCCTAAAGTATGTATTAACAAGTAAAAGGACTGTAACACCATCTAGAGGGTCAAAATGTAAATTAATATGCAAAATGGCCAAAATATCTCCAAAGCATTAAGAACAACAAATAAGCATGCAAATTTACCAAAATATCCACAAAGATTTCCAAAAATCCATACAAAAAGTGAATTGACTACCTTTAATTTCTTCTTAGCATCACTTAATTATATTTTTAATTTTAAATGGGTACATATCAATAATATATTAATGTCAAGTATGATAAAAGATTCCAACCATAATAATGTGAAACTCGATATCGTATATCAAAATTTCAATTGGGTTCTATTTTACATTTTAACAAAAAGTTAAACGTCCAAACAAAATGAAAATTCATCTCCTTTAGCACAAATCTAAGGCAAGTTAGTATGATCCGACCCATAAACCTGCATTAGAAGCCCTTGATGTTAGGCCGTACAAACTGTAGATCTGACTATGATTTAAGCTCAGATTAATGCAAAATTACAATAAATGACAAATTTTTTTTTTTATTAAACATACCTAATATCTCGAAAAAAATATTTGATAAAAAATTCACTAATTTCATGATTTTTTTTATAATTTTTTGAATTAGTATAACTCCATACGCTAATTTACAAATTTCATGATTTGGAAAAGATGTTACAAGATAAGAAAAATAATATGGACAAATTATACATAACTTATGAAGGAAAATTATAATTTTGAGATAAAGCCTTCAAGTAACTAAGATTAGCGCCCTGATTCTTCCTCTTAATTTGTTGTCCACGCACTTGAAAGACTATTCTTGGATAACACACGCAATTTCTCCTATTTTTCTGGATGAAAATTCCAAATTATTATAAAATTTGACTTTGATTCTTTCTCCTATTTTCATGGATGAAATTTCCAAATTATTATAAAATTTGACTTTGAAATCAAAGAAGTCGAATGTTACCTTGAAAAATATATATGTAGAACCCTTCTAATTGTAGTAAATGATCCAATCAGAAATTTAAAACTCGAAAACTTGAGTGTGTACTTGTACTTATTTTTTGAGCTCTGATAATCCCATTAAAATAAATGTAATGTTATTGTTCGACATGAAAATGTGATAGAAGATTTTCCTCTAAATAGGTTTGTGTAGAAATAGTGGAAACGTGTATATATAATTGCATGGACGATGAAATGAATCACTCTCAAACTTTCATGAACACTGCATTTTTTCACAATCTAATGAGCCTCAAGACCCTTGTGATCCCTATCAAAAGGCTTGAGCAAGCCATATGTTACAGCCATTGCAAACCACCCTCCAACCAGAACTCGAACGACAGATACCCTGACTGGTGAACCACCGAAACGGGCTCCCATTGCCCCGAATACGGCCAGTGCTATAGAGGCCACAACTACTATACCCACAACTCTGAGTTTCTTCACAGAAAACGCCATTGCGGACAGTAGGGGAATGAGCGATCCACATAGAAACGATAGCCCAGATGCTCCTGCAGCTTTGTATGGATTCGGCAGCGTTGCTTCCATGTTATTATCCGGCCTCGAGCCCTGTCTATCTTGTGCTATGACTTTCATGAAAGGCGACTGATGTGGAGAGAAAATCTGCTCGAATTTGGGCTGTGATGACTCAACATAACCGTTGATGGCAGAGTCACTGTCAGCCAGTGTGGCTCCTTGAGGCTGCTTGTTGGAAATCTGAGATCTCGGATTGCATTTGTCGATGGTTGTCTGTTCGATGTCTCTCTGAGCAGAGACGGAGACAAATTCTCCAGCAGCCATGCTGCAGGCACCGGCAAGAGCTCCGGCTAGGCCGGAGACAATCATGAGCCACTGATCCTCTTTAGCAGCCCCGACCCCAAGCATCAGGGATGTAGTGGAAACCAACCCATCGTTCGCTCCAAGAATGGCAGCTCTCAGCCACTGAGCCCGTTGTATCAGGTTAACCCTTTCATCCTCACAGTCTGCAACAGAGAGCTCGATTTCAGCACGAGATTGAGTAGAAGTAGTCATAAAATCTGAGAATATAAGGAAGTGTGGATTTCAATGGAAGACACGCTCACTGCTCGTGGAAGCAATATATAATTAGAGAGGATATTGACATTGATCAGCATCTTAGGAGCTACCAAGATTCTTCATAGGTGGCGTCGATGGACATAGACTACAGAAAAGTCAAAATGTATCAATGAAGATTCGGGTAAGGAGAAAAATGAGAGGAAAATCTTGAACAAAAATAGCAACATAAAGATTCCTGTTCCTCAATCAGATAGGTAACCAATGTTGATGGGAGATTAATCCAGTTTACGGGGCTTCCGATATGCGGCTGTGTCGTTTGGTTAATTAGACTAATGCTGCGAGGCACCAAAAACGTTGGAAACCAAGCAAGTCGACTTCACACAAAGAAATCATACAAAAAGACGCCACTATTTCATGTATTTTGCTAAAGTTCACCTACAGTATGGGACAAAAAGCAGAAACAATTCGCCAACAATACTTTCCCCTGTGTTCTGTTGCAGAAAACTAGATGCTTCTGCCTTTAGAACAAACACAAGCATAAAAGATCCCAGAAAAGGCATCTACGAATAGAAACAAAGAACTATAGAATGGATCACTGATGGCAATTTGCAATACATCCTCGATGCTTCATGAAAGAACACTTTATCCTGCTAATATGTGAATACATTAGACTGTAATACATGTTGGAGTCTGGAACCTGCCCCAATCAGGCCCAACAACTGTGAACCCAACTCCAATCTCAAGTGTTAAGTTACAACGCAACATTTTATCGTAATCTCACAAAAAGTTGTCCAAGCAAAAATCGATATTGAGCAACAATGAACATAGGAGTCAAACCACGTAATCTTGTGCTTTGCAATTACCTTCTTTTCATATTTTCTGCATAACTTGACAGTATGACTGAATTGAATTCATAACAATAGAATGGGCGGATAGACGGGCAATCACATTAATTGATACTCTCAAATGGATGAAATGAGAGATAAAATCGACATAGTAATATGCTCGATTGTTGCATCCTCCAGAAAGTTCCACTATTAGTGCCAAGAATCTCCCGGAGATTTTGTACCCCAAACTATTGAGTGAAACTGGAATTACAGTGGTAACCAAGCATTACAGTGTCATGGGGACAATTGCAGATCATTCTCTTTTCATCAGTTCTTGAGGCTGAAGCTTATGGGAAGTCCTCAATATGAATTAAGGAATTAAAAAGAGAAGTTGGATTGTAATTTACAATGAAGCACTTATATAACCATGTCAGCACGACAAAAATGGCATGTAGGAGAACTACTTTGGCTGCATTGACTTGACTATGTACTATGGACGCAAAGCATACTAGAAAGAAGGAGGACCCTAGAGATATCCATCCCTCCGATCTTGTTCCTCAGCCTCTTTATTAGCAACTTGCACGGATTTGAACCAAAGAAAAGCCTGGGTTTGGACAAAAGCAAGTGAAAATACGAGTTAAATACAGCAGTTAATTGTCTCATTGTCCAATAGCATACAACTAGAGAACCTGACGGAGGTTATCAAATATCAAAACATTTGGTATTAAAGCACCACTAACAAGCTAGTTTTCAGAAACTTCCGTTCATAAATTGGATCATGTATGGAAGAACACAATGGAGAATCATAATCTTTTTTGTTTCCAAGCTAAACATAAGGCGAATATGTTCACATGCATAACCAGGCTAGACAGTGATTTGTCTCATTTTCTCCTAATGCTGGACTATGAATGAGAATTTTCATCCTAACCTTTATGTTAACACAAGTGAGAAAAACTAATTTTTCAACTTTCACTTTTCTTTCCATTCTCTTTCATATGTCCTATAAACTTATAACTATTGAGAGTGAAGAAATTTGACACAATGTAAATAATGCACCCCAAAGTTTTCTTTTAGTCCAAAATGATCAATATGTAGAATCAGAACAAGTGATCGCTGGGATACGTGCAAGAACATCCGCTTTGCATTTTAAAGAGAGGCTCATCCAAGATGAGAACTTGATGAATTACACGAGACAAATAACAACGATAAGCTTAGAATCTCTTAAGTTGGAAAATCAAGACCCCAATTACTACTAGATCATCATCACCATCAAGTGTATTATCTCATATCATCTATCATATATAACTAGCCAATAAAGGAGAGGTAAAGAAAAACAACAATGAGAAAGAAACAACTTACAGAAGAAGGGATGCCGGTGAATGCAAAGAACCCGAGCAACGGAGCATAAAACACACTATCTGAGTTCAAAACTCCAAAAACAGGCCTTTGATTCACATACTCAAAGATAGAACCAATCTGCATAAACAATCAAAACCCTTGAAAAATTCAGTAACCTCTCAACACATAGTTAGCTCAAAATTCCAGCAATTGGCCCAGAATAACTTCAGAGAATCACCCAAGAAAATAACTGCACCATAACTAAATTCATTGCAAAAAAAATTAAACAAAAGAAAAAAACCACAAAACCTCAAAAGAAATTATAAATAACAAAGACAATAATTGCTGCAGAAAAATCCATTACCGCGGCTATGGCAGTGATAGCAGATGCAAGCAAGTAAACAAAGAACGGAACCTCAAAGCCAGAGGAAGAATCTTTCTGGGCGTCCTGACGGGCCCATGGTGGAAGCTCATCAGAACCGGGCCTAGCCCATGAAGGAACTGAAGGGTCTTCGCCATTATCATCATCATCATCTTGTTTAGACTTGCTTCGATTTGTAGCAGAGCCCTCAGTCGCAGCAACCACTCTCAGCTTCCGCGGGCAAAATGACTTGAAATTCTGGCTGCTGGGATAAGCCCTTATTGCCTTGAGCAGCAGCCGAGAAAGAGGTGAGGAACTTTGTCGCCATGGATTGAATACTGTTGTTGACATACGGACAGGTGCAAGAGTAGAAGCTAATGCGGCCATGGCAGTCTGCGTTGAGGAGAGACAGAGAAAATTGTTTTTAGATTTTTTCCATTTGGCGGAAATGATTCGGGGTATGGCTATGAGTACTTCATGGTTCAGATTCACCCACAATAATCTTGAGCTCCAATTTTCAATGCTTTTCTCGAAAATTATAATACCAATAGTGTTTGGATCGGGAAAAATTAATTATAATTTTAAAAAATTATTATTTTATTTTATAATTCATTTATGTCAATCAAATTTGATGTAAAAAAAATGAATCTAACAAGGTATAGTAGGAAGTGGGACTCCAATAAGATCAATATACTTTTAGGCCTTGTTTATTAAAGTAAATTGGCAGGATATCAATTCGAGTCTTCTGCTGTTCTGCTTTTAAACTGCCAACTTTTCTCATAGGTCTTTGAAGGAAAATGTCCATTATGTCCAGAATCCTCATAAATTTGCATTCAAGTTTACTGACAGCATTTGAATGTGTTTTTGGTAAGAACATGACTCTCTTGAGTTCCATTTTGAATTTCTTTCGTTCTAAGGTGAGGAAACTATGGCTCTGTTAGCTGGAACGCCTATTTATTTCTTATGATTTCAAGTACCGTTTTTGTTTTTGTTCCGTCCTTAGACAAAGTTTTGCTCATCATAGTTTCCTCCATCTTCCTCATTTTGCTCCGGACAAGATCAGCAGGAGGTGTTTTCTGAAGTCCAACAATTGGGTGCTTAGCTTAAAGGATAGGGTAATGATGCACATCTTCTTAAGTTTTTACCAGCTATACCTCTTGCGCCGGCTCTTTGTTCTATTATCTTGGGTTGTAGCGTTAAACTTCTTGTTTCTTTTAGTTATATTTTCTATTGGGCTTCTCTTCGCACCCACAGTTCGATACATTGTTTTACGTTAAATTAAAAGATAACTATATAATTGCATTTTCAAAGTATACAACATTTTTCAATATTAAAAAGATTTACAATCCATCTTTCTTATCCTGAAACTTTACCTTATGAGTTTTCTTTTATTTTTGGGATCGATGAATTAAATTATAACATTATAAACTCCGAATATAGCTAGTTATAAATGCTTACTAGATGCCAAAATTCAAAATAAGGCAAATCCCACAAGTTTTCCTCATCATCGAAGCTTATTATGAAATTCATATAGCACCATATTATAAAAACGTGAAAAATGCAAGCAACCCCTTGTGATTATGAAAAAATAAATAGTGATTTATTTTTTTGTATTTTTTAAAATATAATAATTTATCTTTTATGATTTTTAAAATGAAGCAATTTACTGGGAGGTAAATTGCTTTATTTTAAAAAGTACAGGGGATAAATTGCTATATTTTTTCATAGGGGCATAATGTGGTCATTTTCAATATCATAGGGGGATAAATTGCTATTCACCCTATAAAAACAAAAGATGAACAAGAAAGAAAAAAATTAAAATGAATTTAATATTCATAATAAACTGTATTTAATTTTCAACATGCTTTGTAGATAACGTAAGAAATAAAACCGTTATATCAAATATAAAATTCAAAACCACTGTTGCCACGTGAACGATTCATTATCAATACTATTATAAAAGAACACTGTTTTATCGTATATATTTTTAATACCTCAATTATCCTTTAATTTATTTTTTTCATTAAAAAAAATAATTGACTAAAATAGTAATTATAATATTTTTTTAATAATTATATAGTTATATTTTTTTTTCTCTTAACCCGCTACTCCATGATTCTCTGTTTTTTACTCACACAGTTTCATATTTTTAATAAATTCTCGCAGTTGTTTTCATTCTCACATATTTTAATAATTTCTCTTCATCTAACATTGATATTTTTTATATTTCATGGTACCGTATGCAACAACAACTAGTATATAAAAAATAATTAAATTTACACCTCTAAATTATGGTCTATTTACACAAAACCATTCCCGTCTTTTTGATAATTACACAATATCGATCAAAAACGTCGTCATAATTTACACAAGTCATCCATACTTTTTATAAAATTATACATATGCTCTATAAAAGTATCAACATCATTACACAAACTACTCCAATTTTTTGAATCGTGAATAATTTATGTAATTATTAAAAAAAAAATAGATATAATTCGTATAAACAGAGCACATGTCATAGATACAAATGTAATTATCTATATATTATTATGAAGTAAAGAGAAAGCGATAAAGTGAGAAAGTGAGAATGGAGACTTTCTCTTTTAGTTTTTAGTTTAAAATCTTATACATTTCTTTTTCTAAAAGAAAATTAAAGGCTTTCTCTTGCATAGCAATTTACCTTCATGTGATATTGAAAATGAGCACATTACCACACTATGAAAAAAATATAGCAATTTACCCTCCTATACTTTTTAAAATGAAGCAATTTACCTTTAGGGAGATAAATTGCTTCATTTCAAAAATCATAGGGGAATAAATTATTGTATTTTAAAAAATATATGGAGGTAAATCACTATTTATTTTTTCATAAAAGGATAATTTACTTATTTGCGATATCACAAGAGGATTGTTTCTTTTTTTTTTTTTTCTAAAAAAAAATTAAAGGCTTTCTCGTACATGACATGGGGTCCATGTTACTTTTAATCTTTTGGTCATTTCATCATTGATAGGGAGAAATTAGAATGAATTATTGATGTCGTACAATAATGCTAAAACTAGTGAATGCGCCACCCGACAGAGAGATGAAACATTTTCACCCATTCACGCACTTCAACGTGCATTATATATAAAGCGCACATATTAATATATAGGGATAATTATATTTTTCTCCACTCAAAGATTTGATGTAATTAAAAATTATTTTTTATGATTTGAAAAATTATATTTAGTACTCTTGATATTTGTTTCATCTAACAAATAAAAATCTCATTTAGTCAAAACTAATCAAATTTACTAATATTAACAAAAGAGATTGAATAAAACTTGATATTTACCATCGATTGATTTATTACTGACTTATTGCAGGTCAAATACTTTTTTCCAAACGAATTGTCCTTATGACGGTGAAGATATAATTCATCACATGCATTAACGTATGACGACGTACGGGGGTATCTTAGTCATAAAAATACTTATTTGACTTGTTATTAATTAATTAAGTCAATCGGAGGTAGATATAGATTTTTTTTTTCAATTTATTTGTTAACATCAACAAATTCGGTAAATTTTGACTAACGGAGGGACTTATTTGTTGAACGAAAACAAACTTCAGAAGTATTAGATGTAATTTCCCAAACCACAGAAAATCTACGTGTGATTACACCAAATCTCAGAAGAGGAGAGTGTAATTATCCCTAATATATACCTTCTAATGTTTATTTAGAGGGTGTTTTTGAAAACATATTATTATAAGATGTTTGAAATTTATAAATTATTTGGTAAGGATTTTATAAAAGTCTATAAGATCTCTAGTTATCTTAGTGACTACAATAACACTCCCTATTTAAAGGCAAAATTTCCGCAAACACTCCTTGAAAAATACTATAATAACATCACTTAGAGGGTACTGTAAATTTATAAAAGATAGGAGGTATTTGTGCAATTACTTTGACCTGATCTCAGGGTGTCTCGACATAAATTACTGATATCTATTTTTATGGTTTCGGATTTTAATAGTCGGATGTTTTTTCCATTCAATATGAAGAGCTTATTATGTCTAACGCCATAAAATTTTATAGCCCTTGATATTTTATCTATCCAAACACTTTAAACGCTTATTTTTAGAATAAAAATCAATGTTTTTAAACTTTTAAACATCTTAATCTTACAAAATGTTTGAAATAAACACAGCCAATTAAACACCCTCTTAAATCAATATTTCCATCTTTTTTTATGTGTTTAATTAATAAATAAAGCACATCTACCGGTAATACCAGAAGTAAAACAACTTGATAAACAAATTCACAGTTCTTCCTCCACCACATTCAAATAATTATAAAAAAAAAAATAGTAATTTATCCCCTATATTTTTTAAAAGGGTGAATAGCAATTTATCTGCCATGTGATATTAAAAATGAGCATATTATCCCTTTATGAAAAAAATATAACAATTTACTCCCCTGTACTTTTTAAAATGAAGCAATTTACCTCCTTATACAGAGAGGTAAATTACTTTATTTTAAAAATCATAAAGGGGTAAATTAATTTTAAAAAATATAGAGAGGTAAATCGCCATTTGTTTTTTCATAAGGGGATAATTTGCTCATTTGCGATATTAAAAGGGGATTGCTTATATTTTTTTCTTTTTTAAAATGAAGAATTTACCTTCATTTAGAAAAACACAAGAAGTAAATTGCTGCATTTTTTAAAAATATAGGGTAATAAATTATTATTTTTTTTGTATATGAATAATTTGCTAATTTACGATACGAAGGATTGCTTGTATTTTTTCTTCAAATAATCTATAAAACAAAGCACTGGTTAATTATTGGTTCACTTTTACTTTGTGAAAGCAAATATGCGTACACAGGAAAAGCGCTTTTCACTTCCATTAATATTGCTGAACTTTCTTTCTTTCGTGAACTGTCTTCCTTGTGTTTTTTTTCCTCATGAATGCAATAGAAGCAGGCCTGTAATTTTCAATTTCGGCGACTCCAACTCAGATACCGGTGGGTTCGTGGCCGTGGTGAGGATGGAGTACGGCTAGCTATCCCTACGTCGCGCCTTCTCCGGCTGCCGACGGGTCGAACGAGCGGTTGGCGTCTTGTCATCGACTTTCTCTGTAAGTTGAGCTCAATAACGAAGTCTAACTCTTTGGTATTAGTAATCTATGTTTTTCATTATGATATTGAGATCGTAACATAGATAATTGAATTGGAAGTTGGAAGTAGAAAATTGTGATGAATATTAATTAATTATGACTGCATAATTATTATTGACCCGTTGTTTTTGTAGGCTAAACCTAATAGTTATTTACAACTAAAAATTGGACAAAATTTGCCCTTTTTTTTTTTTTTTTTTCTTTTTCTCTGAAAAATGCTTCATACGTATAAATATCTTGGTGACATTCATAGAATAAATGGAAAGTATTATTTTTAGTCCGCTAAGTATACCTAATTTTAATTTTAGTTCGATAATTATGTCCCATTTTATTTAGGATCAATAATTTTGAAATTGCTTACTTTTAGTCCTCTGACAGATTTTCGGAGAATTTTACCCCTATAAGTGCATATGGGCTAAAACTGCATTTCAAAAGTTGCATAGGAGTAAAATTGTCCGAAAATCTGCCAAAGGACTGAAAGTAAGCAATTTTGTAAGTTACTGGACCTAAACAAAAATAGACATAATTATCGAACTAAAATTCAAATTAGGCATATTTAGCGAACTAAAATAATACTTTTCCCTAGAATAAATTATAGTTTTATCTATAGGGGTGGTAATTTCAGTCCTTTAAAAATTTAATTCAGCAATTAAATGTTGTAATTTAAAATAATTGGCACATGAAGTACAAAATCCCCCAAATTGCAAATATTACAAAATTTGAGGCTTGGGTAAGGCTCAAATGCCAAATTTTAGTTAGATTTTAATTTATGTGCCCAATTCTTGAAATTCCAGTACTTAATTGACAAATTGAATTTCAGTAAGAATGATTTATCAAAATTGTTTTCATATTATCCCACAGGTGAATATCATCGATACCCATTACTTGAGTCCGTATTTGAATGCGTTGGAGTAGGCCCATCAATCTACGGGTATGGCTCTACTCGGACTTAGACTCAATAAATACCCGTGATAATTTTTTTATACCCTATTCATAGCCTATCTTATAAAAGATCATTAGAGTCTTACCCAAATTATACTGAGAAAATTGGATAGAGATTGGTAAGACCCATTAAATTTTCTTTTCTGCGATATATTTAAAAAAAAATAAAAGTTCTCATATTTTAAATTTACATTGAAGCCAAATATATGTATTTTATTATATTAACTTATTAGTGGACTTTCATGACTCGTTGGTCGATAAAATAAAACTAATTACTTAAATTTTATTAGGTGCAAATTGGATTATTAGTGAAATTTAAATAATGAACTTGATTTTAGCAACGAGGGACCTATATTGATAAAATTTTAAATAAGAATTTTAAACTTATCCAAATAATAGACCGGTAATATTAATTGATTATGAAATCGAGATAAGTTCCAAATAAGATTGAAGACATATGAATTGATGAAAATAAATGAAATTAAGTGTGATGTATCTAACTTTCATTTGGATCTCTCAAGCATCATTTGGATTTGCATTTGCATTCAATTTTGATTTGATGAATCTTTAATAATTTGAGTTCAAATAAATTTTATTTATTCAATATATTACTCAAATTTAACTAAATTAATTTTCGTTCGAATTGTTTTATTTCCTAAATGTTAAGTTATGTTTTGCTTAATTTGATCATAAAACTAATTTGAGTAATTATGGAATTAATATAAAAATCTCTAGCATATTTGGTCAAAATTTTAATACATAGTTAATATAAAAAAAATATAATGAAATGATAATATACTATATGATGTCCTTAAATATTAAATAAATTTTAGTCCATTGATTTAATAAAAGTTTACAAATTTAATAATTTTAAATTAATGGACGAATGAATATTTTTGGGCACTAGCACTAGACTATACCAATGTCTATGGGTATTTTAGGGTACTAAGTCATTATCCATACTCATAGGTATCTTAGGTTATTAGACCCAACCTATACTCATTCATTAAATTTCATAGATTTAGGATAGGGTAGGGTCTTTTACCCATTTGGTAGGGTATGGATATAAGTATGAAAGTTATTTTTTGAATATGGATAGAAAAATATCCTACCCATTGAGAAACCTATGTTAGAGCCTGATTTAACAAAGTGGGGCTAATTTTGCGGTAGCTGGTGTTACAACCCTACCAAAAATATATTCAGTTCATTCTGAGTATTCAAATTCTTCAATTCGAACATTAGGGTTCTAGAAAATGTAGAATTAAGGACTAAGAGGGTGTTGGCGTGAATTGATAAGCTCTTTAAAACATCTGAAAAGATGTTTAAATGCTTATAAGGAAGAACATTAGTTTTGATACCTAAACTATACGGCTTCTTTAGTGTTGGTACCCAAGTTTAAAAAGTTCAGTTTTAGTACCTCAATTTTCAAAAAATGATCAGGGGTGATACTTCGATTGGATTTTAGCAGGAGTTATGATAATTTTACCCCTTTGAGACTTTAAAAGGTTCTTTTTAGTCCATTTGTTATTTTATATACGGGCAAAAGAATATTTTAGCACATTAACTTTGTCCTAGTTTAATTTTGGTCAACTAACTTTGGCAATTTTAGTTCGAGTCTATTAAATTTTAATTTTGCATAAATTTGATTCTTCAGCTAATTTATGACCATTTTACTCTTCTAGCAAAAAATTAACCCTAGTCCACTACATGCTCCAAGTTAGTCCCAACATGTTTTTGAAATAAATTAAGCCCTCATAAATTTATACCTTGTTTTGACCGTCTTGTTCTCGGGTATTTTCAGTCCTCAATTTTACGGAATTCCTCAAACCACACTACCGCAGCCGATGGTTCGGAGGTACTTGACTTCTTCAACAATAAATAATATAGCCCTATTCCGTTTCCAACCTTTGGGCGTAGAAGACACTCCAATATAATCCCAATAAGAAATCAATGGATATTTTTTATTAGGGATGTTTTTAAGCTCGTATGGACGTTTTTCCCAATCGAATAATGAAAGAATGGAATTTATGGAGATTTTTCAGTAGCCAATTTGTGAGGAGTTGGTTGGGGCTCCTTTGGGAAGAATATTTTGAATATAAATGAATTTGCTTGAGAGAAGAATATATCCTTATAGAATTGCTGAGTTTTAAGTGGATCTTCATAAATCCTATTATGATTTTGATCAAGGACCATATTTACCATCTGAACTGGATCATCTTGAGTTTGTTCATTGATCCATTCGTCTTCCATTACACAATCAAGATGGAAATCAGTTTTTCAATATATGATGAAATTGGTGAATTAGATTGAGAACTAACTGGTATTGCAGTAGAAGTACCTGCTACATTTTTGTAGGTTTGGGTAAGTTTGGAAGGGGCAAGAAGAATTGGTTTTCCTAATTGGGTAAACCTATTTGTATTTTGTGTGGCAGTTTGTGGTAGTGGTATCTTTGAAGCTAATTGGGTGAGATTTTGTGTTTTTGGTTGAATTGAAGGGGATAAAACCCGTAATGATTTTGAATTTTAAGGACTTTGAGGTTTCAAATTATGGAAATTTTGAGGATTTTGGGGTTTCAATTGAATTTTCACTAGTGTTAGAGAAGGATATTCCAATTTAAGAATTTGTGCAGAGGGTTAAAGGGCTTACCTTTAGCTTGGATTTTTCAGTTGATTTTGACATCCCTGTAAATTCTCTTCTCAAATAGTTAGGAATATAATTGTGAGTCCCCTTTATGTATTCAATATCAAAATAAAAAACAGATAATAAAGCTTGCCATATAGCAAAGATTTGTTTTGAAACAAAATTTTTAACATCTTTTGTAAGTATATCCTTTGTAGCTCTACAATCAGTTTTTAAATTTTTTTTTGATTTAATAAATCATCTTGAAACTTGAAAATGCATAAGATAATAGATAGTATTTTCTTTTTTATTTGTAGGATAATTTTGCTCAGTCATAGTTCTTCAAACTTCAGAATAATATTTTACTATCATTTCTTTTCTTTCAATAATTTGACTGAGGATACCACCATATCCTAATTCAAACGCATCAGTTTAAACAATTTTTATGTAGTGGGATGACATATGCTTAAACAAGGAATTTCTTTATTTTTTTATTTTAATTTTTTCACTAAATTTGTATGAGTTTGGGTCCAAGGAGGTGGTGGAGTTTTTAATGTATCATACAACGGTTTACATATTTGTGTAAGGTTTGGATAGAAATCTGAGACATAAGTTAGGCTTTCTAGAAATCTTTGTAATTGTGTCTTATCTAAATGATCTGAAATTTTTTTTCCAAAATTTAAAGATCTCTGAATTGGGACAATAGTTCCTTGATGAATTTGATATACTAAAAATATTACATTGATTTGAAAAAAAATTATTTTAGAAGCTGATACAAAAAACAGTTCAAGACTATGGACATACGTTAATTTATATACCTATGAAAATAGAGTCTTTGAGTCAAAGGTGGACGAGGTCCTTAAGATTCTTCACAATCAACAAGGACCTTATAGATCTGAGGCAGAAATTACAGATCTGTAGAGAAACCAAAGGGAAAGCCCTGAGACATCAAAATCTAGACAAGACCGATTCAGGGGCGCCCTTGGGACAATACCTTTTCTATATCAGAAGGGGAAGGCCACGGAGGTTCCAAAATCGAAGTCTAGAGAAGATCTGATCATCGCATCTATCAGATTTATAAAATAATGGATGTAACAAGAGCAGATATATTAGATCTACAAGAATTGGCAGAGTCATTTTTCCAAACTCGGGATTGTGGACATAGTTAATATCCAAACCAATGAAATCACTACAGCACTACCACCACTGGAGGGAAGCACATGTTCCAATGATCCTCCACAGGATCATCCGGTGAGAGAAAATGCAGATTTCCACACTAATGCCACCCAACGTTCGTGGAAACTAGGGCTAAAAGAAAATCCAGGAAGAAATCCAAGAAGAGTGGCTGAAAATACACCTTCAGCGAGGACCCTGCTCCAGCCCTTGCATCCATATGGAGCTATACTGAATCTGGACGTTATCGATTTTTGAAACTCCGAGAAGTTGATAGATAAATGGGTTGCAGCCATCAAGATAGCAACAAGTACCTTAGAACTCAATATATAAAATTTCATAAAATTGGTGGAGTTAAGTTTGGAGAGTTTTGTGAAGATCGGATGGGATAATACCCCAGAAGATACCAAAGCTAGTATCCTTGTTGGAGATTTAAAAGGAGCGATAGCAGACCTGCTAGGAAGGCTTATCAAGATACACTTCAGCGGAGATTGTTACTTCGGAGGAAGTAGAGCTGAAAAGGCTAAAGAATACACATAAGCTCTCTTCAACCCTGAACTAAGAAGTATTTGCGCAGTAGATGAATATATATATTGGTTTCAAAAGTACTTCTTCCAGAGTGGAGTAGCAACAGAAGTAGCAGCTTCAATGTTCTTTGCAAAACTATGCAGTCCATGGAAGGAAATGTTGATCAGTCATACAAAGTACCTAAAGGATATCTAGATTCAGTTGCGAGGAGAATGTCTTTCCTTAAAGAAAAACTGAAGGATTGGTTCTATCAAGCATCCATCCAGAAAAACATGAAAAGACTGAGAGGTAAAATTAAACGAACTTTTCTGTGTCGCGATAACATGATTTTCTGACTATTATAGGAGAATCCAGTGAACCAAGGATAAGGAGGAAGCAAAATAGTGACCCCTATCCTAGGAGTTCAAGAAGAACCTTCCCGACGAAGATTGTGGTGGTCCAAGTCAAAAGCTAGATCATATAAATCTGGGCAAAAACCAAGACCAACCAGGGCTTCATCCCAAGGATCTAGACAAACAGATGCAAGATCCACCGAAAGAACCCCTACAAAAAGAACTTTCAGACGGGCTCATCCCGAGTCAATGAAAGTTTCAAAGACTGCAATTGCTGGACCTACGGAGTAAGAGGACAATTATCTCCCGACTGCCCATAGAAACATGGTGAATTTGAGAAAATTCAAGCAACAGATGATATTTTAGATGCAGTATACTATGGCGATTTGGTACCCATCTACCAATTCGAAGATCTTCCATCAGACGAAAGTGTCTATGAGGAGGAAATGGAGACTAGTTCGGATGGATCTTCAATCGAGTCAGAATAATTAAAACGAGGGTGATAGGCTTCAAACTTTCGATATTCTTTTCCAGAATGACGGTTTCAAACAAAATGATCGAAAGAATCATGAGACAAGATTCTAACCTCAACCCATACGATGAATTTAGGATTGGAGTAATTGAGAAAGTCCAAAACCAGATAGAACTGGACAAAAGGAAGCATCACATAATCTACAAAGTAAGTTCAGGTGAGTTTGCTATACATATGGAACATACGGGTAATGTGATGGAACTGAAACTAATTCCTAAAGGCGAGATTATTGAAGAATTAAGTAAGATTAAAAAAGAAGTAGTTGTTACTATGAAATGGATCCACATAGGAACTATTGAAATAGTAATAAGAAGCAACTTTTAAAGAAGGAATTGAGTCAGAAATACATTTATTTATAATGGATAAAAGAATTAATAACCTAAGAGATGGTTGTCTTGGAACAATGATAGGTCATTTGTATGAAGAAAAATTAATGTTCGACATTCATCATAGGATTGCATACAACCTAACAGACCAAGATTTCAGTAGAGTCTTAACCCTTCATCAAGATATAAAAAAAAAAGATCTAATGAAAGAAGGTAACAGACCATTTTCTATAACTTATAGAAGTGCATATGCCATTTCCAATACACATCATTCATATTTGTTTCTTAGGAAAGAGTATAATGAGATTCCTAGAATTTTCAAGGAATTTGCTAAGGTAATAACACCAGATCGAATAAGGATACCTAGAATAGGTGGTTTTGATATCATCATAGAAGATCACCCAGTTTTAGATAGAACACTTAGTTCCAGAACTGAGTTTAGTAGCAGGATGTCCTGTTCGGAAGATAGGATTACAGGCTTTAAAGGAAAAGAGAAAGAGTTATTAAAAGCTTTAACTTCTCAAGATATTAAGGTAGATAACGTAAAACTTAGATGCTCTGAAGGATGGAAAGAAATACAGGTCATATTTGACATCACTAACAAAGATAATTTTTTCCCTTGTGATGACTTATATCATTTGCAACAACCTGTTGTTCGTAGATATAAAGGCATGTTAGAAATAACAGGCCATGAAATTTTAGTTGCAGGTTTTGTAGAATGAGAAAATAGGAGTATGACTTTGAGGTTAAGTTTTCTCGTAGATCATAAATCATGGGGAAGAAAAGGTAACGGCATGGAATTTAGTCTTGATGGTGTTAACATAAAGATTAAATGATGAGCCCCTTCTCTATATACATATCTGTTGGTATGTTATATGATCAATATAAGATAGAGTATTTTGCAGCTTATATTAATTCAGGATTAGGAATTTTCATGGCAAAATTTAGAGTTTTCGCTAAGGAAGCAAGGGAAACCTTACCCGTTATTGCAGGAACAGAGATTTTTCACAAAAAATCCTATACTCAATAAGAGAATATGAGAAGCCAATACATGAGGAGGAGCATTTGGATCACCCTGGTTTAAGGTAAAAACACCTCCTATTTACTTTCATGATACATGTGCTGATATCTTGCTAGGTAACAATTTTATTCAAATATTTGCAAGATATATGCAGGATAATCAAAGGAATATGTTTATGTTTACTACTAACTGTGGTAGTGAGTTTCAGGTGTTGAGAAAAGAAAGGGCATTTAACAGGATAATGCCTATAAATTTTCGCAGCAAACGTGGTGATTATGATGCCAGATTAACTCATCCAAAAATGCAGGATAAGAGAAAATTTGATAAGGGTCTTTTGTCTTTTAGGGAAAAGGGACTCATGAATAGTGATAGTATCTATAAGGAATCCGAGGATAAAATTAGAAACCTTAAGGAAGCACTACTGGAAATGAAATCCCTAGATATCAGTGAGGAAGCAGGCTTTTCTTGAGAATGTCAAGAGGCTCATCCAGAGGAACTTCAGTGAAAATCCTTTGGTATGGTGGTATAGGAACAAGATCGAAGCTACTCTGAAGGTCAAGAAAGAATGCAAGTACGAGTACGTTAGATACAAACCTATCAAGATGAACATGGATGACAAGAGAGATATGCAGATGATTATCAAAGAGTATATCAGTCTTGGACTCATCAAGCCTGGAATCTATACCTACAACAGCCCTGGATTTCTGGTTAAAAACCATAGTGGGATACAAAGAGGTAAACCTAGGTAGGTAATTAACTATCAAGGTATGAATAAAGTATTAGACTTTGATGGTTATTACGTTCCTAGTAGGTAACAGTTAATTAATTACGTTAAAGGAGCAAAAGTGTTTTTTAAATTCGATTGCAAATCTGATTTTTATGAGATTAAGATGGAGAGTGAATCAAAGAACTTTACTGAATTCTCCATACCACAGGGACAATATATCTGGAATGTGCTTTCAATGGGTTTAGCCAATGCACCCCAGATATTTCAAAGAAAAATGAATAATCTTTTTAAAGATTATTTCGAATTCATGTTTGTATATATTAACGACATACTGATTGCATCTAAGAATATGAAAGAACATATTAAACATCTTGAAATATTTTCTGATGCATGCCATAAAGAAGTTTAGTACTTCCTGAAAAGAAAGCTTTTATTGCTGTCAATAAAATTGACTTTCTATGAGATCTTATTGACGAAATAGGAATTGAGTTACAGGACCATATTGTGGAGAAAATTCGCAATTTTCCAGATGTACTTAAGGATAAGAAGCATTTGCAGAGTTTCTTGGGAGTTGTTAATTTTGCAGGTACCTTCATTAAGGATCTTGCAAGATACAGGAAGAATTTCCGACCATTTCTAAAAGAAACAAAAAGTTCAAAGTAGAAATGAGAAGAAATTCACACAAAAAGGGTTCGTGAGCTGAAACAGGTTTGCAGTAACCTGCCAAAACTTGCTATACCACAGGATGGGGATGAATTGGTAGTCTATACAAATGCCAATTACTATAGGTGGGCAACAGTGCTCATGAATAAGACAACTACAGGGGAAGAACCTTGTAGATATATAGGAGGGTTGTTCTCAGAACAACAAGCAAAAGTTTGGCACATTAACAAGAAAGAATTCTTTGCGGTTTGGAAGGCTTTTAAGAAATGACCTTTATTTTACGTGCTAAATAATTTACTTTAAATGTTGATAATACTAATGTTAGGGCTTTCTTAAAAATAAATTAGAATCAAAGATAGAGAAAGCTCGTATTATCAAATGCCTAGCTAAATACCAATATTATTTTTATAATATTGTCATTATAAAGTCTCATGAAAATATTCTTGCAGATTTCCTGAAGAGATGGAAGCATCTGAAGCAAACTCCATCATGCTGAGGCTCAAACACCTCGAGGAAAACCTAGAGGAACTTGATAGGAAGTTTGGATAGCTACCGATTAATGCCCAAGTTGCCGGACAAATCCAAAGTACTGATCTAGACACAGTCTAGGTCACCATAAGGATTTTCTTATTAGCATCCACATCACTATGGAACGACTTACGAGAACCAATTCGGAATGCATCACTTTTAGGGATGACTAACGAGTTGAGGGAACATGACCTTAAATATGCCTTTAGAGTATAGAGCTCTAGACCTGTAGCATCGGATTCGAGTGCCGATTGCACGAGGCAATCACCATGACTCTGGTGAAACGACAACAATTGAGTCACAGGAAGTGCAAACTCTTGGAGATTCAAGTCAACCCAGCACCTCTAGGGTTAAAGAGGGGGAGATTAGCCTTAGGCCAATGACAAACACTTCTAATGTTAATACTAACGAATTGATATTTTCTTCTGCTTAGCAGCACTATCAGCACATATGGGAAAAATTAATTTCTCATAAAGGAGTGAACCCAGGCAAGACCATTATTGAAACATCCAGAAAATATAATAGGGTCTAGATGTTAAAAGGGTCGAAACAAGAGGATGTCCGAGAATGGTATGATTTTAGAGCTCTTGCTTCAGTTCATACTATGTCACCAAGTTTTCTGGAAATTTCAAAACTTCCAGAATAAATTAGTGGGGCGGTCTTTGATTCGTGGCAAAACAACCCCCACCTAAGGAGAGGCGATGTTCTCGAGATAAAATTCATATCAGTAGATCCAGAAACTACAGGAAAGGGGTCTCATCCAACATTCCATTTTATGAAGTTGCAAAGGCTAGATATGGTGGCTTTCAACAAAGATCAAAGTTGCTTTAGAAGAAGCTCCCCTTGTACCAGCCATTAGTGAAAACAGTATCTCTACCAGAAGAGCTTGGGGATTACGGGTCTGTCTCATGGAGATGGATAAAGTCAAGTATCCATTCAAAATTTTCTCCAACAATGTGAATGGATCGTTCCAGTTAAATTCTATGACGGAAGAAAGTACTGAGTTCGTAGAAAGCTTATTTGAAAAGAAGAGGATGTTAATCTGGAAAAGTAAGTTGCCGAGGACCGAAGCAACAAGAATGAAGACTTGCAACATGTTGCATGTTGGGCATTGACATAACTATTTATGCCCTTGCTCTGAAAAACAAGAGACGTCCCTATTCGGGACAAAAAATCGGGTCACACAAAATAAACCCGAAGCACATAAGGACAAAGGAAAAACAAAATTTTTTACAAAAATAAGTAAAAATTGAAGAATGTAAAAGATCAAGGATAAGACTGTCGGTAAAAAAGGACAAAGGCCAACAGTCAACAAAGCAAGAAAGCCAGCTGGAAATCACATGGCCGACAAGCCATTATGACCAACAACAGGAAAGGTCGCAGCAATGATGAACGCAGTGACATCACTTGAAAGAGATAAGATGATGACGAATGCAATGAATTCATCAAAAAATAAGTTTGGAATCCGAATTTGAAGTCCACGGACGCCTATAAATAAAGATGCAATGAGGTAGATGGGGATTGTAAGAAAACCTTCTCCAACTCTTCAAAGCATTAGAATTTTGAGTCTTTTCAATCTTTTGTAGTGTTTTAATCTTTTAGTTTATGGGGGTTTCCCCAACAAGTCAAGTCCTCTATAATATGAGAGGCTAAACAGTTGTCTCCTCCAATAGAGGAATAATATCTATGTAATATGCCCTATATTTCTTCAATAAAAGTAAGGCTTCTGTTCAATTTCTTTGTCCAAAATTATATTAAGTCCCTATACTAGAGTACCTTTTATGCCCTAAGGTAGGAAATGAAATGGGGCTATGTTGTTTGTTGCTGAAGGAGCCAAGTGCCTGCAAACCATTTGCTGCAGTAGTGTGGTTAGAGGAAGTCCATAAAAATGAAGACTTGAAATATCCGAAAGTAAAGCAGTCAAAGCAAGGTATGAATTTATGGGGGATTAATTCATTTCGTAAGCATGTTGGGCCTAATTTTGAGCAAAAGTAGTTGATTATCAAATAATAGCAAAAGAAATTGAGTAGAGGACCAATACTATTAAAATTCTGAAAACTTTGGGACCATAAGTGCCGACCAAGAAAAGCATGGGACTAGAAGTGATAACGGCCTTATCTAATGGGTCCAAAAATACAATTTTTCCATATATACATATAGGGATAAAGAAAACTTTAGTCCTTTATCTTTGTCACGGATTAATTTTGGTCCTCCAACTTTGTCAATATTAGATTTAGTCCTTTATCTTTCAATTTGGCGTAAATCTGGTCCTTTAACCTATTTTATGACCATTTTACCCTTTCAAAGAAAATAGCTTAATAATCTATGTTCATGCTCTTAAAAAGGCCCAACATGCTTTCGAAACAAATTAAGACCCCATAAATTCATACCTTTCTTTAACCGCTATGTTTTCGGGTATTCCAAGTCCTCGTCTTATGGAGTTCTTCCAACCACACTACCGCAGCAGATGGTTCGTAGGAACTTGGCTCCTTTCAGTAATAAAACAGCACAGTCTTATTTCATTTCCTACCTTAGGGCGTAAAAGGCACTCCAATACAAGGACTTAATAAAATTTTAGATAAATAAGCTGAACATAAGCCTAACTTTTATTGAAGAAATATATAGAATATTACATAGATATTATTCCTTCGTTGGAGGAGACAACTGTTTTAGCCTCTCATGGTGTAGAGGACTTGACTTATTGGGGAAACCCCCATAAATTGAAAAATTGAAATATTACAGAAGATTAAAAAAAACTCAGAACTATAATGCTTTGAAGTAGGAGAAGTTTTTCTGATGATCCCCTTCTGCTTAACTACCTCTTTATTTATAGGCATCCGCGGACTTCAAATTCGGACTCCAACTTGTTTTTTGATAACGTCATTGCTTCCGGCATCATCTTGTCTTTTTCGAATGATGTCACTACGTTCGTCATTGTCTCATCCTTTCCAACTATTGGTCATTATGGCTTGTCAGCCATGTGACTTCCAGCTATCTTCCCTGCTCTGCTGACTGTTGGCTTTTGTCGTTTTTCAACCGACAGTCTTATCCTCACAATTTTTTACATCGTTTAATTTTTACTTCTTTTGATAAAATTTTTTCTCTGGTCCGGTTTGGTTTTTTTTTTCGTGACCCGAATCTTTGTCCCGAATAGGGTCTTTTCTTATTTTTCACAGCAGGGGCACAAATGGTTATGCCATTGCCCAACATGCAACATGTTGCACGTCTTCATTCTTGTAGCTTCAGTCGCTGACAGCTTATTTTCCCAAATTAATATCCTCTTTTTCTCGAATAAGCTTTCTGCGAACTCAGTACTTTTTCCTGTCATGGAATTTAACAGGAAAGATCCATTCACTTTGTTTGAGAAGATTTTGAACAGATACTTGACTTTGTCAATCTCCGTGAGACAGACCCATAATCCCCAAGCTCTTCTGGTAGAGATACTGTCTTCAGTAATGGCAGATACCAGGGGAGCTTCGCCCGAGGTGGCTTTGATCTTGTTGAAAGCCACCATGTTTGGCCTTTGCAATTTCATGAAATGAAATACTGGATGAGACCCCTTTCCTGTCGTTTCTGGAGCAACTGATGCGAACTTTATCTCCAAAACATCGTCTTTCTTTAGGTGGGGGTTATTTTGCCATGAATCAAAAACCGCCCCACTAATCTGCTTCGGAAGTTTTGAGATTTTCGAAAAACTTGGTGACATAGTATGAACTGAAGCAAGAGCTCTAAAATCATACCATTCTAGAACATCTTCTGGTTTTGACCCTTCTAACATCCAAACCTTATTATATTTTCCGGATGTTTCAATAATGGTCTTGCCTGGGTTTACTCCTTTACTGGAAATTATGTTTTCCCACATATGCTAGTAGTCTTGCCAAGCAGAAGAAGATATTAACTCGTTAGTATTAACCTTAGAGGTGCCTGTCATCGGCCTAAGGTTAATCTCTTGTTGGGTTGACTTGAATTATTAGGAGTTTGCACTTCCTGTGACTCAATTGTTGCCATTTCACCAGAGTTTGGTGATGGCCTTGTTCAATTGATACTTGAATCCGACGCTACAGGTTTAGAGCCATGTACTCTAAAGGCATGTTTTGGATCATGCTCCCTCAACTCGTGAGTCATCCCCGAAGGTGACGCCTTCCGAATTGGCTCGTAGGTTGTTCCATAGCGAGGTAGATGCTAATAAGGAACTCGTTATTGCAACCTGGACAGTGTCTAGATCGGCTCTTTGAATTTGTCTGGCAACTTGGGCATTAACCGCTAGCTGTCCGAACTTTCTGTCAAGCTCCACGAGGTTTTTCCGGAGGTGCCTGAGTCTCAACATGATGGAGTGTGCTTCGGATGCCTCCATCTCTCGTCAGGAAATCTGCAAGAATGTTTTCATGAGACTTTATAATGATAATATTATAACAATAATATTGGCATTCAGCTTGCCATCTGATAATACGAGCTTTCTCTATTTTTTATTCTAATTTATTCTTTAAGAAAGCTTTGACATTAGTATTATCAATTTTTAAAGTAAATTCTTTAGCAAGTAAAAATAAAGGCCATTTTTTAAAAGCCTTCCAAACCACAAAGAATTCTTTTTTGTTGATTTGCCAAACTTTGACTTGTTGTTTCTGAGAACAACCCTCATGTATATCTACAAGGTTCTTCCCTTGAAGTTGTTTTCTTCGTGAGCACTGCTGCCCATCTGTAATCATTGGCGTCTGTATAGACTACCAATTTATTCTCGTCCTGTGGTTTAGCAAGCTTTGGCAGGTTAGTGCAAACCTGTTTCAGCTCATGAACCTTTTTTGTGTGGATTTCTTCCCATTTTGATTTTGAACTCTCTGTTTCTTTCAAGATCGGTCGAAAATCCTTTCTGTATCTTGCAAGATCCTTAATAAAAATACCTGCAAAATTAACAACTCCCAAGAAGTTTTGCAAATGCTTCTTGTCCTTGAGTACGTCTGGAAATTGCGGATTTTCTCCACAATATGGTCCTGTAACTTAATCCCTGTTTCGTCAATAAGAACTCCTAAGAATTCTATCTTATTGACAGCAATTGTAGCTTTCTTTTCAAAAAGTACTAAACCTTCTCTATCGTATGCATCAAAAAATATTTCAAGATGTTAAATATGCTTTTTCATATTTTTGGATGCAATCAGTATGTCGTCAATATAGAAAAACATAAATTCGAAGTAATCTTTAAAAAAATTATCTATTTTTTTTAAATATCTGGGGTGCATTAGCTAAACCTATCGGAAGCACATTCCAGATATATTGTCCCTATGGTGTGGAGAATGCAGTAAATTTCGGTGATTCACTCTCCATCTTAATTTGATAAAACCCAGATTTGCAATCGAATTTAGAAAACACTATTGCTCCTTTGATACAACCAATTAAGTGTTCTCTACTAGGAATGTAATAACCATCAACTCTAATATTTTATTAATGTATTGATAGTTAATTACCAACTTGGGCTTACCTCTCTTAATCTCACCATGGTTTCTTACTAGAAATCCAGGGCTGCTGTAGGTAGAGATTCCAAGCTCGATGAGTCCGAGACTGATATGCTCTTTGATAATCATCTGCATATCTTTCTTGTCTTTCATGTTCATCTGGATAGGTTTGTATCGAACGCACTCGTACTTGCATTCTTTCTTGAGCTTTAGAGTACCTTGGATCTTGTTCCTATCCCACCATGCCAGAGGGTTTTCACTGAAGTTCCTCTGGATGAGCCTCTTGACATTCTCAAGAGAAAGCCTGCTTTCTTCGCTAATATCTAGCGACTTCATTCCCAGTAGTGCTTCTTTAAGGTTTATTCCTCTTCAGATTCCTTATAGAAGCTATCATTGTCTATGAGTCCTTGTTGCCTGAAAGACAAAAGAGCCTTACAAATTTCCTCTTATCCTTCGTTTTTGGATAAGTTAATTTAGCATCAAAATCACCACGTTAGCTATGAAAATTTATTAGCATTATCCTGTTAAATGCCTTTTTTTTTCGCAACACCTGTATCTCACTACCGCAGTTAGTAGTAAAGATTAACAGATTCCTCTGATTATCCTGCATATATCTTGCAAATATTTGGATGAAATTGTTATTTAGCAAGATATCGACACTTGTATCATGAAAGTAAATAGGAGGTGTTTTTACCCTAAATCGGGGAGATCCGAATGCTCCTCCGATCATGATCTTGGCTTCTCATATTCCCTTGTTAAGTATCAGATTTTTTTGTGAAAAATCCCTTCTTGCAATTACAGGTAAGGTTTCCCTTGCTTCTTTAGGGAAAACTCCAGGCTTTGTCGTGCAAATTCCTGATCTTGAATCAATATAAGCTGCAAAATATTCTATCTTATATTGATCATACAACATACCAACAGATATGTCTATGGAAAAGAGACTCGTCATTCAATCCTTATGGCAACACCATCAATACTGAATTCCATTCCGCTACCTTTTCTTCCCCATGGTTAATGATCTATGAGGAAACTTAACCCCAAAGTCGTACTCTCGTTTTCTCATCCTGCAACACCTGTGACTAAAATTTCATGACCTGTTATTTCTAGCATGCCTTCATATTTACCAACAACAGGTTGCTGCAAATGATATAAGTCATCACAGGGGAAAAAAATTTCTTTCTTGGTGATGTCAAATATAACTTGTATCTCTTTCCACTCTTTAGGGCATCTAAGTTTTACATTATCTACCTTAATCTCTTGAGGAGTTAAAGCTTTTAATAACTCTTTCTCCTTTCCTTTGTTGCCTATAATCCTATCTTCCGAAAAGGACATTCAACTACTAAACTTAGTTCTAGTGCTAAGTGTTCTATCTAAAACTGGGTGATCTCTTGTGATGATATCAACACCACCTATTTTAGGTATCCTAATAGGATCTGGTGTCATTACTTTGGCGAATTCCTTGAAAATTCTAGGAATTTCAATATACTTTTTGCTAAAGAACAAATCTGAATAATGAGTATTGAAAAGGACATACGCTATTCTATAAGTTATAGAATATGCTCTGTTACATTTTTTCATTAGATCTTTTCTTTTAAAATCTTGATAAAGGGTTAAGACTCTACTGAAATCTTGGTTTGCTAGATTGTATGCAATCCTAGGATGAATGTTAAACATTAATTTTCTTGCATACAAATTGTCTATCATTGTTCCAAGACAACCATCTCTTAAATTATTGATTCTTCTATCCATTATAGATAAATCTATTTCTGAATCAATTCCATCTTTAAAAGTTGCTTTTATTACTACATCAATAGTTCCTATGTGGATCCATTTCATAGTAACAGTTACTTTTTCTCTCAGCTTACTTAATTTTTCAAGAATCTCTTATTTAGGAATTAATTGCATCTCCATCACATTACCAGTAAGTTCTATGGGTATAGCAAACTCACCTGAAATTACTTTATAGATTATATGATGCTTTCTTTAGTTTAGTCCTATCTGGTTTAGGACTTTCCCAATTCCTCCAATTCTAAATCCATCGTATGGGCTGGGGTTGGAATCTTGTCGCATGATTTTTTTCATAGTTTTGTTTGAAACCGTCATTTTGGAAAAGAATCCTGATAGGCTTTTGGAAGTTTGAAGCGTATCTCCTTCGTTGTAATTATTCTGACAAGGTTGAAGATTCATCTAAATCAGTTTCTATTTCCTCCTCATAGACGCTTTCGTCTGACGGAATATCTTCGAATTGATAAATGAGTATCAAATTGCCATAGTAGACTGCATCCAGGATGTCATCCGTGGCTTCATTTTCTCATTTCACCATGTTTCTACGGGCAATCGGGAGATATATGTCTTTTAGCTCCGAAAGTCCAACAATTGCAGTCTTTGAAACTTTTATTGGCTCGGGTATGGGAACGTCTAAAAGTTCTCCCTATAAGGGTTCTTTCAGTGGATCTTGCATCTGTTCGTCTGAATCCTTTGGATGAAACCCTTGTTGGTCCTATTCTCTGACCAGATTTATATGATCTGGCTTTGGACTTGGACCACCATGATCTTCGCTGGGAAAAGGTTCTCCTGAAACTCCTGGGGTAGGAGTCACTACTTTGCTTCTTCCTTTTCTGTGGCTCGCTGATCTCCGTGAAGATGCGGAGTACCAACGGCTAGACGGTAAGACCCCGTGCACCTTAACTATAGCATTCTCCTATAATAGTTGGAAAATCATTGTTATCACAACAGAGAGGAGTTCATTTAATTTTACCTCTCACTCTTTTCAGATTTTTTTGGATGGATGCTTGATAACACCAATCCTTCATTTTATCTTTAAGGAAAGGCATTTTTCGCACCACTGAATCTAGTTGTCTTTCAGGTACTTTATAGGACTGGATCAACATTTTCCTCCATGGACTACATATATTTGTGAAGAACATTGGAGATGCTACTTTTGTTGCTACTCCACTTTGGAAAAAATATTTGCGGAACCAATAGATATATTCATCTACCGTTCAAATACTTCTTAATTCAATGCTGAAAAGAGCTTGTGCGTATTCTCTAGCCTTTTCTGCTCTACTTTCTTCGAAGTATCCATCCCCGATGAAGTGTATCTTCATAAGCCTTCCCAGCCGGTCTGCTATCGCGCCTTTCGAGTCTCTGGCAAGGATGCTGACTTTGGTGTCTTCTGGGGTATTATCCCATCCGATCTTCACAGATCCCTCCAAGCTCAACTCTACAAGCTTTATGAATTTTTCTTTGTCGAGCTCTAGGGTAGTTGCTGCTATCTTGATTGTTGCAACCTATTCGTCTATCAATTTCTCGGTATTTCAGAAATCGATAATATTCAGGTTCAGTATAGCGCCATATGGATGTAAGGGCTGCAGCATTGTCCTCGCCCAAGGTGTATTTTCTGGCACTCTTTTTGGATTTCTCCCTGGATTCTCCTTTAGCCTGGTTCCTACAAATGTTGGAGTAGCATTAGTGTGGAAATTCGCGCTTTCTCTCATTGGTTTATCCTGTGGATGATCATTAGAACATATACTTCCCTCCGGTGGTGGTATTGCTGGAGTGATCTCATTTGTTTGGATATTGACTAAATCCACAATCCCGAGTTGGGAAAAGGATTTCGTCAATTCTTGTAGATCTAATAGATCTGTTCTCATTACGTCCATTATTTTATGGATCTGATAGATGCGATAATCAGATCTTCTCTGAATTTTGGCTTCAGAATCTCCGTGGCTTTCCCTTCTGGTATAGAAGAGGTACTGTTCCAAGGGCGTCCCTGATTCTCTCCTATCTGGATCTAAATATCTCAGGGTTCTCACTCTGGTTTCTCTTCAGATCTATAAGGCTCTTGTGTAGATCAGGAAGGATCTTAAGGGCCTCGTCTACCTTTTGGCTCAAAGATTCTATTTTCATATGTATATAGATTAACCTATGTCCATAGTCTTGAACCGTCTTTTGTATCTCCCTCAAATCTTGGGAGATCTTTGATGTATCCGGCTTGAGTTCTTTCCAATCAGTCATAATTTTTAGAACTGAAATTATGTAGCAATTTACCCGTTCTATTTCTCCTCGCTGGGATTCTACCATGGACTTTAGTGGAGTGTAGATGTCTCACTGCATTTTTTGGTAGTACTTGTCAAACCTCAAAATTTCTCAGCCACTCTTGTTCTTCTTCCAACGTGAGAAGTTTTGGGTCATTCCTCTTGGGACTGTTGTAAATCTAAAAATATCATATAATATGAATGAGGTAATGAACCAACTTAGAAGTAAATATCAACATAAAGAAGATAATATATCTCTTTCAAAATTTATATAAAGAAATAAACAATTTAAAAGAAGAAATTAAAATATTGAAAGATAAAAATATTATTCAGGAATCTAGAATTTCTGACTTAGAAAATATTTCTAGGTTAGAAAATATATATCAAAATGATAATAAACTAAAAATAGATGAGCATAGTATTTTCTCTGAAAACTTTTTATCTACTATAGAAATGGTTATATTCCAAAAGTGGTATATAAAAATATCTCTTCTGATTGATAATTATTATACAAAATCATTTACAACTCTTGTTGATAGTGGCGCTGATTTAAATGTTATTCAGGAAGGATTAATACCAACTAGATATTATTTAAATGTTATTCAGGAAGGATTAATACCAACTAGATATTTTCATAAAACTAGTCATACTTTATGGCATCCTGAGGTGATAAACTCCAAATACAGTATAAAATTCCTAAAGCTTTTGTCTGTATTGATAATAAGTGTATTTCTCAAAGTTTTATTCTTGCTAAGAAAATTACTAACCAAGTAATACTTGGGACTCCATTTTTACATAATATTTATCCAATAAAAAAGATTGATAGTAAAGGAATTATAGGAACGTTCCAAAATGATGATATATTGTTTGAATTTATTATTGAACCATTTAGTAAAATGTTGCATAATATTTATGATAATATTAAAGCAAAACATAATCAAATTAATTTCTTAAAACAAGAAATAAACATAATAACAATTGAAGAACAATTGAAGAATCCTAAATTATATTAAAAAATCAATTTTCTTTAGAAGTTTGTAATGATCATCCTAATGCTTTTTGGGATAGAAAGAAACATATAGTTTCTTTACCTTATGAAGATTCTTTTGATGAAAAGAATATACCTACTAAGGCGAGACCTTGTCAAATGAATTCTGAATATTTAGAAATATGTAAAAAAGAAATTGAATCCCTTTTACAAAAAGGATTAATAAGTCCTTCTCAATCCTCATGGTCATGTACTGATTTTTATGTTAATAAACATTCTGAAATTGAAAGAGGAATTCCAAGATTAGTTATAAATTATAAACCCCTTAATAAGGCATTAAAATGGATTAGGCATCCTATTCCTAATAAAAAAGATCTACTCGATAGACTTTATGATAGTTTAGTATTTTCTAAATTTGATTTAAAATCAGGATATTGGCAAATACAAATTAATAAATCTGATAGATATAAAACTGCACTTAATGTTCCTATTGGACATTATGAATGGAATGTTATGCCATTTGGTCTGAAAAATGCTCCTTCTGAATTCCAGAAAATTATGAATGATATTTTTACTCCTTATAGTACTTTTATAATAGTATACATTGATGACATATTATTTTATTCAAAAACTATTGAGATGCATTTTAAACATTTAAATATATTTAAATGTTTAATTATACAAAATGGTTTAGTAATTTCTAAGTCAAAAATGGAATTATTTAAGACAAGAATAAGATTTCTAGGTCATATCATTGAAAAAGGAAGCATTATTCCTATTAATAGAAGTATTGATTTTGCAGATAAATTTTCAAATGAAATAACTGAAAAAACTCAGTTACAAAGATTTTTAGGAAGTCTAAATTATATTGCTCCCTATTACAAAAATTTAATAGAAGATACGGCTATCTTATATGATAGACTGAAAAAGAATCCTAAGCCATGGACAATTGACCATACAGAAGCTGTTAAAAGAATAAAATCTAAAGTTAAAACACTTTCTTGTTTAATGTTAAGTAATCCAGATTGGAAAAAGATTATAGAAACTGACGCATCTGATATAGAGTTTGGAGGAATATTAACCCAGATAAATCCTGAAACAAAACAAGTATATCTTGTTAGATTCCATTCAGGAAAATGGAATGATTCTAAAAAAAATTATGCAACTATAGCAAAAGAAATTCTAGCTATAGTCAAATGTGTTTTAAAATTTCAAGATGATTTATATAATCAAATTTTTTTATTATGACAGATTGCAAAGCAGCCAAATTTAATTTTCAAAAGGATTTTAAACATGATGTTTCTAAACAAATGTTTGCAAGATGGCAGGCCCAATTAACCCCATTTGATTTTGAAATAATTTATAAAAAAGGAGATGATAATAATCTTTCAGATTTCTTGACTCGGGAACATTTTAATAAATGACAGGCATGAATTTCCGAGGTCGAGGATCTTCCTCTTATAGAGGAAGAGGTGGTCGAGGAAAAGCACCTGAGATTATATCTCAAAATGAGAAACAAAAGCTTATAGCTATGGATTTAACACAAGATCCTGAATATCAGGCATTCTTGGAATACAAAAAGGGTCAACAGACTCAAAATGAAGGGAATGATAGTCCCTCATATGCCAAAATAATTGGTGATGAAGAATCTGAATCCAATAATATTGGATTTTCAAAAACTCAACATAAAGAAATTATATTTCTTTTAGAAGAAAAAGATTTAAAATGAAAAAATGATCCATGGATCTTAATACAAAGGTATTTGGATAATTCATCCTTACCAGCAAGGACTTATAAGTCCAGACATTTTTATGAACAAATACTTGTTCAAAATGGCTCATGTGAAATATCACATTTTACGAGGACTAATAAAGAAATTTATAATTTCAGCAAAATGATTATGAAAAAGGTTATACCTTTGGAAGATTGGGGAATTTCTCCCATTAAAGATAGAGAAATTTTGATTAATAAATCAGCAGTAAAATATAATTACTGGGATTACTACGATGCCTTTATAAAGGTATTAAATTATGAAAATGATAAGCACAAACATTCTTGGTTTATAAAAGTTTGTGCCAATGTTTATAATATTGATATTCCACACTGGTTTATACACTGGTTTTATTGCTTTGGTCCTACTCCAAATATTTTACCGGAAAAAATAAAATCCTTTTTTGACAAATGGGTGGATATTTCACCTCAGCTTTTAAAAAAAACAAGAAGCTAAATTGTTCATTGAGGGTATAGCCTCATGTTTATTTTTCATTGAATTTTCAATACTCTTGATTTGGAAATGGACTCCAGAAATCGGTCATACAGATACAGGAATTCCTTGCCTATACAGAATATTCCATATTAAATTCTGGGATAAAATGATGAAGATTGATCCTAACACAAAAGAAATATTTGGAAAAGAGACAATGGATCTCCTTCAAATGAAAATAAGCCTTTATGAAAATCAAAAAGAAGATATTGGTACTCCATTTTCTTTTGATCATATCTCGAGGAAGTTTAAAATGAAGTCAGAATTTCTGACTAAAGAACAAATGGTTGTTGCATATGTCGAAGAAATGAAAAAGGATCTCATGGCTCATTTTGGGGAGGATAATAAATCCACCAAATCAGATTCCACTATGGCATCCGAATTCATGCATGATGCTCAGGATCCTAATGATGTTGATTTTGAAGATATATTTGAAGCTATCAAGGAAACCTTGGTGGAAAAAATTCACAAAAAATACATGGAAGAATCTTCCTCAAGCCAAGCACGTACAGGAAAAAAGTCTTATTAAAGAAGACACCATTGCATAATTATCAGCAGTCAAATGACGCAATTAATGAAGCAATTAAGAAGATGACGTAATCAATGACTAGACAGAAGGCCGGGAATCTTGGTGTTTCACTATTCACTTTTTGACTTTTAGTTCTATTATTGTACTAATGTAGCACTTTTTGAATTATCATCCCAAAAATATCGGCTTTATACTGTGTAATACACGGTTTTTACTGTAGCTGGTAGGGTTAGGCCCCTCTAGGGGTAGGCTCCTCTGCATTCTATGAATGCAGATGTTTAGACATTCAGAGGAACCAGAACCAGAAAGCTCTCTCTCTCTTTTCTCTCTCTCTTGCTCATGTGTTGAGGACCCCTTCTTCATTGTAAATTTATATATCAATAAAAGTTTGCAATTGCATAAGGACTAATGTAAGTCTTACTTGCTTCATTTTAATTTTTGTATTTATTTATAATCTTATTTTGTTGTTCATGGATAGCCTTATAGGCTAATCAATTCATGTGTTGATTCCTAACTGTTAATTACACTAACCAAATTCATGCTAGTGTAATTAACAGTTAGGAATCAACACATGAATTGGTTAGCCTATAAGGCTATCCATGAACAATAAAATAAGATTATAAATAAATACAAAAATTAAAATGAAGCAAGTAAGACTTACAGTAGTCCTTATGCAATTGCAAACTTTTACTGATATATAAATTTACAATGAAGAAGGGGTCCTCAACACATGAGCAAGAGAGAGAGAAAAGAGAGAGAGAATTTTCTGGTTCTACTCTCTGAATGTCTAAACATCTGCATTTATAGAATGCAAATGAACCTACCCATAGAGGGGCCTAACCCTACCAGCTACAGTAAAAATCGTGTATTACACAGTATAAAGCCGATATTTGCGAGATGATAATTCAAAAAGTGCTACAGTACTACAATAATAGAACTAAAAGTCAAAAAGTGAATAGTGAAAAACCGAGATTCCCGGCCTTCTGTCTGCTTTTGACGTCATTGATTACGTCATCTTCTTAATTGCTTCATTAATTGCGTCATTTGACTGCTGATAATTATGCAATGATGTCTTCTTTAATCAGACTTTTTTCCTATACGTGCTTGGCTTGAGGAAGATTCTTCCATGTCTTTTTTGTGAATTTTTTTTACTAAGGTTTTCTTGATAGCTTCAAAATTATCTTCAAAATCATCATTAGGATCCTAAGCATCATGCATGAATTCGGATGCCATAGTGGAATCTGATTTGGTGGATTTATTATCCTCCCCAAAATGAGCCATGAGATCCTTTTTCATTTCTTCGACATATGCAGCAACCATTTGCTTTTTAGTCAGAAATTCTGACTTCATTTTGAACTTCCTCGAGATATGATCAAAAGGAGATGGAGTACCAATATCTTCTTTTTTATTTCATAAAGGCTTATTTTCATTTGAAGGAGATCCATTGTCTCTTTTCCAAATATTTCTTTGGTGTTAGGATCAATTTTCATCATTTTATCCCAAAATTTAATATGGGATATTCTGTATAGGCAAGGAATTCCTGTATTTGTATGACCGATTTCTGGAGTCCATTTCCAAATCAAGGGTATTGAAAATTCAATGAAAAATAAACATGAGGCTATACCCTCAATGAACAATTTAGCTTCTTGTTTTTTTTAAAAGCTGAGGTGAAATATCCACCCATTTGTCAAAAAAGAATTTTATTTTTTCCGGTAAAATATTTGGAGTAGGACTAAAGCAATAAAACCAGTGTATAAACCAGTGTGGGATATCAATATTATAAACATTGGCACAAACTTTTATAAACCAAGAATGTTTGTGCTTATCATTTTCATAATTTAATACCTTTATAAAGGCATCGTAGTAATCCCAGTAATTATATTTTACTACTGATTTATTAATCAAAGTTTCTCTATCTTTAATGGGAGAAATTCCCCAATCTTCCAAAGGTATAACCTTTTTAATAATCATTTTGCTGAAATTATAAATTTCTTTATTAGTCCTCGTAAAATGTGATATTTCACATGAGTCATTTTGAACAAGTATTTGTTCATAAAAATGTCTGGACTTATAAGTCCTTGCTGGTAAGGATGAATTATCCAAATACCTTTGTATTAAGATCCATAGATCATTTTTTCATTTTAAATCTTTTTCTTCTAAAAGAAATATAATTTCTTTATGTTGAGTTTTTGAAAATCCAATATTATTGGATTCAGATTCTTCATCACCAATTATTTTGGCATATGAGGGACTATCATTACCTTCATTTTGAGTCTGTTGACCCTTTTTGTATTCCAAGAATGTCTGATATTCAGGATCTTGTGTTAAATCCATAGCTATAAGCTTTTGTTTCTCATTTTGAGATATAATCTCAGGTGCTTTTCCTCGACCACCTCTTCCTCTATAAGAGGAAGATCCTCGACCTCGGAAATTCATGCCTGTCATTTATTAAAATGTTCCCGAGTCAAGAAATCTGAAAGACTATTATTCTCCTTTTTTATAAATTATTTCAAAATCAAATGGGGTTAGTTGGGCCTGCCATCTTGCAAACATTTGTTTAGAAACATCATGTTTAAAATCCTTTTGAAAATTAAATTTGGTTGCTTTGCAATCTGTCATAATAAAAAAAAATTGATTATATAAATCATCTTGAAATTTTAAAACACATTTGACTATAGCTAGAATTTCTTTTGCTATAGTTGCATAATTTTTTTTAGAATCATTCCATTTTCCTGAATGGAATCTAACAAGATATACTTGTTTTGTTTCAGGATTTATCTGGGTTAATATTCCTCCAAACTCTATATCAGATGCGTCAGTTTCTATAATCTTTTTCCAATCTGGATTACTTAACATTAAACAAGGAAGTGTTTTAACTTTAGATTTTATTCTTTTAACAGCTTCTGTATGGTCAATTGTCCATGGCTTAGTTAAGTCAAATTTAGAAAATACTAAACTATCATAAAGTCTATCAAGTAGATCTTTTTTATTAGGAATAGGATGCCTAATCCATTTTAATGCCTTATTAAGGGGTTTATAATTTATAACTAATCTTGGAATTCCTCTTTCAATTTCAAAATGTTTATTAACATAAAAAGCATTACATGACCATGAGGATTGAGAAGGACTTATTAATCCTTTTTGTAAAAGGGATTCAATTTCTTTTTTACATAATTCTAAATATTCAGAATTAATCTGACAAGGTCTCGCCTTAGTAGGTATATTCTTTTGATCAAAAGAATCTTCATAAGGTAAAGAAACTATATTATTATAAAAGTACTATAAGGAGTAAAAATATCATTCATAATTTTCTGAAATTCAGAAGGAGCATTTTTCAGACCAAATGGCGTAACATTCCATTCATAATGTCCAATAGGAACATTAAGTGCAGTTTTATATCTATCAGATTTATTAATTTGTATTTGCCAATATCCCGATTTTAAATCAAATTTACAAAATACTAAACTATCATAAAGTCTATCGAGTAGATCTTTTTTATTAGGAATAGGATGCCTAATCCATTTTAATGCCTTATTAAGGGGTTTATAATTTATAACTAATCTTGGAATTCCTCTTTCAATTTCAAAATGTTTATTAACATAAAAATCAGTACATGACCATGAGGATTGAGAAGGACTTATTAATCCTTTTTGTAAAAGGGATTCAATTTCTTTTTTACATAATTCTAAATATTCAGAATTCATCTGACAAGGCCTCGCCTTAGTAGGTATATTCTTTTCATCAAAAGAATCTTCATAAGGTAAAGAAACTATATATTTTTTTCTATCCCAAAAAGCATGAGGATGATCATTACAAATTTCTAAAGAGAATTGTTTTTTTAATAGACTAATTTTATCCTGTAATTTAGGATTCTTCAATTGTTCTTCAATTGTTATTATGTTTATTTCTTGTTTTAAGAAATTAATTTGATTCTGTTTTGCTTTAATATTATCATAAATATTATGCAACATTTTACTAAATGGTTCAACAATAAATTCAAGAAATATATCATCATTCTGGAAAGTTCCTATAATTCCTTTACTATCAATCTTTTTTATTGGATAAATATTATGTAAAAATGGAGTCCCAAGTATTACTTGTTTTAAGAAATTAATTTGATTATGTTTTGCTTTAATATTATCATAAATATTATGCAACATTTTTCTAAATGGTTCAATAATAAATTCAAAAAATATATCATCATTTTGGAACGTTCCTATAATTCCTTTACTATCAATCTTTTTTATTGGATAAATATTATGTAAAAATGGAGTCCCAAGTATTACTTGGTTAGCAATATTCTTAGCAAGAATAAAACTTTGAGAAATACACTTATTATCAATACAGACAAAAGCTTTAGGAATTTTATACTGTATTTGGAGTTTATCACCTCAGCATGCCATAAAGTATGACTAGATTTATGAAAATATCTAGTTGGTATTAATCCTTCCTGAATAACATTTAAATCAGCGCCACTATCAACAAGAGTTGTAAACGATTTTGTCTAATGATTATCAATCAGAAGAGATATTTTTATATACCATTTTTGGGATATAACCATTTCTATAGTAGATAAAAAGTTTTCAGAGAAAATACTATGCTCATCTATTTTTAGTTTATTATCATTTTGAGATATATTTTCTAACCTAGAAATATTTTCTAAGTCAGAAATTCTAGATTCCTGAATAATATTTTTATCTTTCAATATTTTAATTTCTTCTTTTAAATTGTTTATTTCTTTATATAAATTTTGAAGAGATATATTATCTTCTTTATGTTGATATTTACTTTTAAGTTGGTTCATTACCTCATTCATATTATATGATCTTTTTAGATTTACAATTTTTTCATTTAAGTCTTCTTCTGGATTATAAGAAGTGGAAGTAGTGGATTCAATATTAATTTCATCAATAATTTGCATCCTTAATTTTGGATCTTTAATTGCTTTTAATAATTCAAAAGCACGATTTGAAGTAAGAACATTAATTTTCATTTCTGAGAATTAGGAAAGTATTTTATACAATTCAGATTTTTCAATATCATTCTTATTATTAATATTATTTTATTCTTTAGGACAGGCTAGTCCTAGGCTACAAGATTCGCATTTTGAACTTGATTCTGAAATATTTTCATTACCTAATACATTTAATATTTCTTCTTCTTCTGATTCAGAAGTACTTATTGATTCTATTTCTGTATTTTCAGATTCTGACTCTTGTAAAGTTTGTATTATTATATTCTTTATATCATCTGATATTTCAAGATTATTAATCTTCTTTTTAATCCAACAGTATTTTGCAGTATGACCAATTTTTTTACAAATCTTGCAATATCTATTTTTATTTTTCGAATATTTCGGCTTTCTTTGAGATTTTTCTTCTATTCTTTTATTCTTTTTTTTCTATATGTTTCTGAGAATATTTTCTGTGTTTTGATTTATAGGGCTTATTAATTTTATGATCCTTACTAGTAGTAGGGTTTTCTAAACCAAATTGTTGACAAAATTGTCCTAATTGTTTCCTTTCATCAAGGTTCTGTCTTTTAATTTGTTGATTAAGCTTATTTCATTATACAAAGCTAACCCTTATTGAATACAAGTATCTATTAGAGCTCCATAAGTATAATTTTCATATGGAATATTAATCTGGTCTTTTCTTAGTTTTTTCCTAATCCTTTCTGCAAATAGACTAGGCAGACCATCAATAAATTTTGATTTCCAGTGTATATTATTACATTCCGGTAATTCCATTACTCTACTTAAGAAAGTATCTTTATACCATCTAAAGTCTGAAAGTGTTTTACACCTTAAATTTTGTAATAAAGTTCTAATAGTATCACTATTATCACTAAATCTTCCTGTAAAGTGTTCAATTATATTGACAGCAAGTGTATAAACTGCATTTTCAACTAAATTATTATTTTCTTGTTTAACAGTATTGATAATACTATCTTTATCTTCTTGAGATAAATAATTATCCCACCAGCCTTTAAGTTGTCCAGTGAATCCAGCAATAATAATTGATGCAATAGTTTTATCTGAATTATTACTATTTTTACAAATAGTGGAATACACAAGCATTCTATGTACCGTATTATAAATCTGTTTATTAGAATATCCATCAATGTTCCATTCATAAATCATATTACCTGAATAATTAATATCTATTGTATCAGTATATTCTTCATGTAAAACATCCATAGATGTTGGTCTATTATAATAGAATTTACTCTGAATAGGTTTATCAGCCCATTTATTATTCATTTTATTAATTTGGTTTTTAAAAACTTGTTTATGATCAATATTTTCTATTAATTCATACTGTAATTCCTTATCAAGAGTTTTTATACTTAACTTACTAAATTTTTCTTCAAGCATTTTTTCCAATTCATGAATTGGTTTTATTTTGAAATCAGATATAACTGGAGGAGGCTGAAAGCTAGGAGATGCTTCCTTTTCTTCATATTTTGTCTCTATTATGACTGGTCGTATATTATTTATAGCTTTAATAATCATTTCAATTTTATTATGAATTGATTGAATTTGTTCTCCTAAAATATTGAGAAATAAATTTGTATAATTTTGTTGCTCAAACATATTATTTATATGTTTACAATTTATTGTAAGAGTGTTTGTTTCTATTAATTTAGAAAAGGCCGAAAAATTATGAATTTTTTCATTCTTTTCAGTATGAAAAGCCTGTTGTGGAGGGTAAAGACCTTGATAAACTTTTTCTGATTCTAGTTTATAATTCCTTTCTATAACAGAAATATAGTTTTTGACATACGTATCAATAAACCATGACACAAAAGGAATTAAAGCATTTTTTTCTTTGCAAATCTTATAAAATTCATCTTGAAAATATAACATTTCTTGCTTATCAAAGCTTTGGAAAAACCATTCTCTGAATTGGCTATAACCGACGTCTTTAAATTCTTCTGAAATAATTTTTCTGGCTGGAGAGCTAGGACTAAAATCTATAATAGAACTATAATTCATTAAATATTAAACTCCATTTCTGACATAGTCGGTTTTAACTCATTATTATCCCGAGTTTGATTATTAGCTTCTCTTACAATATTTTGTCTATTAATATATAATTTTTCTGTAACAGGGGTGGATATTTCTGAATCTCTTATTTGAGAAGTAGAGGCTCTAGAAGGCATAGGAGATTCTACCCTATATTCTATAGGTGATATGTAAGATCTCATCGAGTTACATTTCTGAAATAGTAATGATTTCGCATTTGTTTCGAATTTAATATTTACAGTTCCTTCATTATTTTGAAGAATATCTATAATATTATTATGATCATGTATTTGTGACCTTTTAGGTACAGCTTGTTCAATTATCCAGTTTTCTGAAAAAGTTATTTCTTCCCATTTAATGGGTCTTCTTGTAGTAATATTTGAATTACTGAAGTTGGTTTCAATTAATATAGTTTCATTTTTTGATTTATCAATCCTTTTACATTGTGGATTTAATGTAAATAAAGGCTTATAATATATTCTATAACAGATACATATCACTTTTGTTCCAGGCATATAATCATAACCATGAGTTTTAACATTTAATGTCAAAGCATCTAATATATTAACATCAGATAAAGATAATTGTAAATTTGAATATACATTAAAATAAACTGATCTATGTGCCAGACTAGATTGTATGATACCCATGAGAGATTGTCTCCAATTTAAATTCCTACCATCTCTTAAGGCAGCAATAAAGTTTTCTGGTAAACCTTCCAAAGTTAAAGGTTTAAATGCAATTTGTACAAGTCCTATATGATAGAGACCCACAACCACCTATTTTTTCGATGTCGTTATGCACGACAGTGTCTCACAGCTGTTAGAAGGGTTGTACGCTTCACCTGGCCTAATCGAGACTAGCCACGGGACGTTGACTGGGCAGCGCAAAAACAGAGAGGGAAACACATCGTCAACGTGGCTTACCGGACTCTCCTTGCGTCATGCGTTTACCACATTTGGAGAGAATGAAACTTGAGATGATTTGAGGACACTAGGCAGCCACCTTCTGTCCTTGCCACCGTCATAGTTGACGATGTTAGACAGATGATACTTAACAAAAACTTATCTTACTTAATTAGTTCATGTGCATTATATAGACTATGGCGTATCCCTCGGCCTGTCGAGGGAGAAACCAATCATTGAATACTGTTGTATTGTAATTGTATCTTTTACTTAATAAAACTTACATTTACCAAAAAAAAAAAAAATACTTCATACCCTTTGCAAAATTATAAGTAGACCGTTATAATTGTAATACAAGGTCTCCTCCCATTTAATGACAAAAATTTACACAAATTTCCTCAAAGGCACATTATACTAACACCTCTTAAGAGGTTGTACCTGTACTTTTGCAGAGGACACCAACTTCCTCTTAAGGATTGTACTTGTACTTTTACAAAGAACACTAATAGTAAGGGGGTGCTCCTATAATTTTGCAAAAATGATGGAACTTCGTGTATTTCGATCTAACCTTAGGAGATTATATTATAATTAAATTTTATAATTAACCTAAAGGATAGAGGTCATAAGCTCGAGTCCTACAGATATAAGTAAACGTCTACTTTTAAGAGTAGTATGTTGTTTCTTTATTTTATTTGAATTTGTTGGTTGATTTGAAAATATTGATGTATTGCATACTGATATCATTTATGTTGATCGATTTAGAAATATTGATATATTTTTACAAAAAAATAAAAAAATAAAAAAGAACTAGAGGGTAAATTCCTCTATGCTCTACCTTTGTTTGATTTACTCCCTTTTATTCTCAATTGCATCACCTAACCCCTATAGTTCTGTAAATGCTTTAAAATGCATCTCTACTTCAACACTTTGGTTTGAATGAAGTTAGTTATGGTAAAATATGAAACTTCTGTCTCATACTCCTAAAATGCATTATTACTCTAAACTTTCTAAAAAATGAAATATAAGTATATAATAGTAAACATTCTAAGCGTTAATTATATTTTGACATCCGAAGTATGACTGTTTTTACACTTTAATATTTAAATTCTTTTCTGTGCTAATTTACCATCTCTACTTTAGGAAATTTTGCACTTTGTCATTTATAATTGTTTTCAACTAAGTTTTTTGTCAAAAAAAACATCGCATGCAGTGCATATGTGATTTAAAGGTTATGTGATGTAAAATTTTTCAAGTATGCATAACATGTGATGTTTTTCGAGTAGAAAAATCTAAAAAAAAGGTATCATAAATCACAAAGTGCAAATTTCATAAAGTTAGAATGATAAATTGGCACAAAAAAAAAATTCGACGAAAAAATATAAAAAGGAACATAGTTCGAATAGTAAAATATAATTTACCATAATTCTAAAATCTCAAAACTGTTTAGATAGATTGAATATTTGACAATTTTTTATGGGAGATTTAGAAAACTAATACACATAAGAAGAATTATAAAATTTATATTTAAATAATTGTCCCGTTGATATTATTATAGTAAATTTTTAAGATCAAAATTAAAACTATAGCACTGTCACTCTTTTGAATAACTTTATCTTGACATAGTTATTTTTATCCTAATATATATAAATATATATATATATACTGAAATAATATAAGAATCTTAAGCTTCTTATTTGATTTTAAAGAAGTTACTGTGCGAAACTCAACGTAATGTGTACAGATTAAAAAAAAAAAAACAGGGCTTTATAATTGTTATATAATTATTTATCGATACTGAATATAAGGGTTAAAAGCACAATATCCCAGTGTTAGCAATAAAGAGCAAATTACCCCCTGTGTTTAAAAAAAATGCCACGAATTATGGTGAGAATGGTGAAAAGGCTAACTGGTAGTCAAACTTAGGGTTTCTATCTATTCTCGAATTTGTTTCTGGCGACTGACCGAACCCTAAACACAAAATTTACTCAAACCCTTGAAAATCCACACAAAATTCTGGAAAATCCACCGTTCAAACTCCATTAAAACATCTGAATATTGTGTCGAAGCAACTCGGTAAGTATTTCAATAACTTTATTTTTGTTTTTTTATATTTTAGTTTACCAATTTTTTGTTTTTTTATTTGTTTTCTAGGATATATGTGGACATAGGTAAAATACTTGTCCAGATCGAGGGAAAAAAGAAGTATAAAAGGTAGATTCTTATTGAATTGATTCCTAAGGAGCTGAGGTTCAGGAAGATTGTTGCCTGGCGGTATCATGTTTGTGGGATTCTGGAAGGGGTTTATTCTAGAGTTACTTGTTGGGGATGGGGTTTGGATCTTGAAGAAGAGATTTTCAATTGGTTCTCTTATGGGGGAAAATGCAAGCCACCTTCTTGTGACATTGCAAATGAGCAAATTATCCCCTTATAAAAAAATAAATAGCAATTTTCCTGTATTTTTTAAAATACAACAATTTACACCCCCATCCCATGATTTTTAAAACGAATCAAATTACCTCCCTGTATAAGGAGGTAAATCACTTCATTTTTAAAAAGTATATAGGGGTAAATTATTATATTTTTTTTCATAAGGGGTAATGTGCTCATTTTCAATATCACAATGAAATAAATTGCTATTCACCCGTTCTCTTATGTACTCCGCGCACCTTAATATGGATTTGGCCCATCAGGATCCCATGCTTTCTATTGTGTGATTAGAAGTTATGACAGAAGAGTGATTCTTTAGGGTTATAGCGTCGAAAACAGTACGCCGCCACCTAATGGTGTTAAGCTTTATGAGATTGCTGCGGGGGATTACTTCACTTGTGGAGTTTTAGCTGAGACATCTCCGTTGCCGGTTTGTTGGGGTGTCGGTTTCCCTTCAGCGCTGCCTTTGGCTGTTTCGCCTGGACTATGCAAGTCGACACCGTCTTTACACGATTTCTATGAGTTAACAATTCAAGTGCACCTTGCAGTTCTCCTGGCTCTCATATTTGTTTGCCATGTAGCACCGGTTGTCCTAATGAAATGTATCAGACTGCTGAATGCAATTTGACTTCAGATAGGAAATGTGGATATAACTGCTCGAGTTGCAGCTCTACTGAGTGCATTTCCAACTGTTCCAATGCGGGTAACAGCAATAGTGATAAGTTTTGGTCAGTGCAATTGCCAATCATTATTGCAGAGAAATTGCAATAACATATGAGCAAACTGCTGCATTTTTATTTGTAAAAAAGCAGGGGATAATTTGCTCTTTATCACTAACACACGAGTATTTTGCTTTTAACCTGTTTCATTTGATGTTGGAAGGGCAAAATTATCCAAATATAATATAAATATGGCCTCCCAGCCACAACATTGGCGAGTGTGCCACACCTTAGACTTGCAGGGATCCAATTGCTACAATAAAATTTTCACAGGAAGGTAATTTGGTATTTTTATATCATAGAGCATATCATGCACATTACCCATATCACAGGGGGTGCGCTATGTCTTCAATTTATTAGTTTATTAATTTTTTTATTTTTTTAAATTAAATACTTGTTTTTAACTTTCCCACTCATCATGAGTTTTCATACCTACTTTTTAATATTTTTTTCTCATCATTTTTATCTTTATATATATATATATTAGAAAATTTTTAACTCTATAAAAAGTAAATAATACAATTTAAAAAATATTTTATTTTTAATATTTTATAAAAATTATGTATATACATAGTATGTGCAACACTTACTGGTTTTTATAAATTTTTTGGGAGCATACTACTAGATTGAAAATTCCATTTAGACCAATTTGAGTTTTAAAAATTATTTCACTATATTAAATAAATTATATTTTAAATGGAAAATATACGAGCAACAACACAATATTAAAGATTATTGGGGCTGGGGGTCAAGTGATGCAATTGAAAGTATAAGGGTGGTAAAGTGAAACAAGACTAAAGTAGAGGGGGCAGAATAGAATTTATACTAAACTAAAATATCAATAATGAATAAAGTGGACATGAAAGGTTCTATATAAAAAATGAATTTACTACCTTTATCTTAGTTTTAACAACAAATAATTCCTGGGCTTGAGAGCTGTGGAGGAAGAAAGATTAAGCTACCCTTTTGATGGGCTAAACATATATGTATCCAGATATTTGAAAAGCCACTCTTTTGGCAGTGGAAACTCTATTTCATAATTACGTGTCAATCACATGCTAAGTGTATAAGTTTGTCGTGTGATTCTTTATGTCGCCGACCTCCGGGCGAGTTGTGAATGGAGGTGCAGTTCCAGCCTGCTTTGAGTTTCCATGTTCCTTCATCTAGCTTCTATATGCATCGACTCTTAACGACTGTAGTCTTCTAACAGTTTATATCCACAGACCGAACTTGGAATGTACGGCCCGGACAACAAGTGGGGTGGTCACCCAAGATCTTCTATTCCTCCACGACAAGGACCCGAAAACATAATCTTTAGATGGAGCAGTTACCTCAAATGTTACGGTGAAGTTGATCTTCTGGCCGTAGCGATTAAAGACCAGTCTTTTAGGCACTACGGTAACATTGAAACCAGTCGGGGAAAACACTACTGCTTTATAGACACTTCTTGGCCTTCCAACATTGGTCACTGTTCTGGAGACTGAAAACGAGTTTTTCAGATTGGGGACCGTAATGGACGGATAGTTAAGGCTGGATGCTGTTGTGAAGGCTTGATTGCAAGTGCTGTTATCTCTCGTGATCAGCTGCAGTGATCGGTCACTATAACCAAGTGAACAGAGAAACGCTCTATAATCAGCGGAAGTTGTATCGTATACCAGACCAGGATCAAGGACTGCTCTTGGGTTCACAAAGCCAGAGCCGAAATCGAATGGATTTGCCTTTCGTCCATCTGGGCCTGCTGTGATAGGTTTCCGGTGCTTGTTCAACGTAGTAGCTGCACCAAAAAGTTTCCAAAATTTAGATTCTTTGTTAGAACTTTATGCCAACTCCAAACACTTGTGAAACTTTCGCTGTTGCTGGCTTGTCCAACATACACATGTTCTATTCATAGACTAACATGATCTTGGATTTTTTACCAGTTGTCATAATTGCGGATTTGATGGCAGATGGAGACCAAGACACATGCACGGATTTTATCAAGGCAACAATCCCTGTTACATGGGGACAAGCCATGGAAGTTCCAGAAAGTATGTTGAACTTCATATTTGCTGTTGCTGGAGACCAGGCAGCCAGGATATTCAGTCCAGGTGCTATTATATCAGGCTACAAATTAATCAAATATGTAAGAGATTGGCATGCTAAGAATGAGAATTCGTTTCGAGGAGAAAAGCTAACAAAAACCGAGTGCTATCCATAGTTAGAAACAAAAGGGTAACACATCAGATGAAGCAAACTCGGATTTGCTGACATAATCAGAATAGTTTGCAACTTTTTCATAAGTTTGTAGCAAGTTACCTTAAGAATTTCAGGAGTTAATGCATTGGGACCTTTAGAAGAAAATGGCGCTACTCGAGGAGCAGCTTGGGCTCCTAAAACAGTCTTGGCAGACAAAATCATTGATGTAGGATTGCTGTTCCCATAAATAAGTCGGTGAAAAAGGAGAGTGTAAAGTCCAAGAAAACCAAAAGGGAATTAAGTATAGAGAACAAACCTTGAAGAATTTAAGTAAGCCAATATCTTGTAGCCTGTCCTTTTTCCAACAATTGCTGCTGGGATTGCAAAAGGAATGGCAACATCTCTGTCTGCTTCATCGATAAGAATCATTCCAACTCCACCAGCTTGTTTAACTACCGCACCTTTTGCAAGCTTGGACTCTGTTGAGCTCCCAGCATGTCGGCAAACCAGAACTTTGTCCCTCGCCTTTGTGATATTCAAAGAACTCTCCAAACAGTAACTAGAGTGATGAACATGAAAAATTAAAAGAACTTGAGATTTCCACATAGAGCATAAATATCCGTAATGCACACACAAAGAACTACCTTTTGCTTCACCTGGATTGGAAAGGAGTAAAATATCCTGCATAGGCTTCAGAAGCAGATATGATCCTAGCTGAGACATTCATCTTCTGAAGACTCAGGCTTTCACCCTATTAGAAGAATATGCCCTTTTATGGATCAAGAAATTCAACAACTCCTAAAAATACAGGGGATTAAAAGGTTACCGAAAGGTGAGCTCCATTTCCAAGAATGATGCCAGATGTAAAATCTCTATCTGTTGAACTAGCACCCACGGTAATTATCCAAGGAGCAAGATTTGTTGCAGACCCTGAAGTCCCTTCATTTCCAACTGAAGCAACCACGGTTATTCCATGGCCAACAGCATGGAAGGACCCAATAGAAATGGCATCATTAAAATAATCTCCCTGTGGTGAATCAGCACCCAAAGACAACGATAATATATGCACGCCATCCCTAACAGCGTCATCAAAAGCAGCCAACAGGTCAACATCATAGCAAGCGGAGCTCCAACAAGTCTTGTATACAGCAATCCTAGCCATTGGGGCACCTCCTCTAGCTCCACCAGCTGCCAACCCATTGTAATTCATGTCATTAACATAACGACCTGCAGCAGTTGAAGCTGTGTGACTCCCATGACCAGCGCTGTCCCTTGCAGATCTAAATGTAACAATCTTCTCTGATTCTTCTTCAGCCTGATATCCATTTAGGTAGTATCTTGCACCAATGACTTTCCTACACGAACAAAAATTATCGCCAACAGGCCACCCAGTTCAGAGAACAAACAATATCAATGTGGCACGATGGGTAAAGTAGGACCATAGCATTTTAAACCTGTTGCATGTTGAAATGTTGAATGCTTCCCCTGGTTGGCACTGTCCCTTCCATCCATCCGGAACAGGGGGCATGCCAGCATCACTAAAACTTGGGGACTCCGGCCAAATTCCTGTGATGAAAAGCTTCTTTACATAAATCCCAAGTTCTAACATTTGGACGAGAAGGCGAGAAAAGAAACAGGAGAAGTCTTCAGAAAATATGATCTTCAAGAAGACATTTAACATGCTCTTTTAATTTTAAAGATGCAATATTTTTTCCCTTTTCTTCCGTTTTTCCCTTTTCCTCAGTGTCCGACTACATATCAGCAGTTAGCATTAGCAGCAACACACGGAAGAAAGAGACTAGGGAAAAAGAACACAATCTGATTGAAAATGAAAACTCTGCCATTCTTGTGACAGAGGATGTTTCAACTGTACTCATAATGTACTTCTGATAGAATTACTCGCCCTCCTAAAGCTCAGTATCTCAAGATACAATAATCCAACCAGATCATTAGATGAAACTGAATAGCTACATTTCAACTACTTTTGAGGGTTATGCCTGCGTATGTTATATACATACAAAGAGCAAAGCCCTGAAACAATATCAACCTTCTGCCACAAATAAACCACTATTGGACTATACTTAGTCGGCAAAGCATTACGCTACTTACCTGTATCAATAAAACCAATGATGACATTAACTTGGTTCTTGGTGGAAAAACCTGGGATTTCCATAGTTTCTTCACCAACAAGGCCCATGAAATCCCAAGAATGAGTAGTGTGAAGGCTCCTTTTAGTGTTGGGGAAAACCGACACAACTCCTGGCATTTCTGATGTTCATTTAGCCATTCAAATCCAATCACACTGGCATTAGTATTGTGTCAATAAATAGCAATTATTCCAAAACAAGAAATACACCACCATCCTGAATTGAACAAATTGATCTCAAAATCATAAATAGCATTTAGTAGCAAAAGGGAAGTACTTGCCTGCCACTTCAGAAGCTTGCTCTTCAGTCAACCTGGCAGCAAACCCTCTGAAACCATGTCTATAACTATATACATGAGAAGCCTTGGCCTGTTCCACACTGCATTTATAGCACAATATCACAGAGTGAGATCAGAAGCAAAAGCAATAAATCAATCAATCAAAACAAGAAAAAAGAGGAAACACAAAAACCCAAACAGCAGAAGAAATCAGAGAAGGAAGCAACAACCTTCCTCTATGAAGAGCAGTGAGCAGTTCATGGTTTTGCCTTAAAATCTCATCTGGGCCATCACTACCTCTGCTGCTGCCCATGTACACCACATACAACTGGAGAAGCAAAGCACCAAATTCATCCCTCAAAATCACACCCCACTTAGAATCAATTACTCACACAAACACACACTCAAACACAGATATACTTGTACTGATAATACAAATATTCTGCAGTGATTACCTTAGAAGAAACGGATGGGCCAATCACTGCAAGAAAAACACACAGTGAAAAGTACAGATAAAGAACCATTCTTGGAGCATTTGTGGACGAACCCATTTGCTATTCCCCTCACTCAAGATTGAAGGGACAGCGGTAGGATGAGATCACAGACAGAAAAAACAATGACAAGAATTGTATATATATTATAAAAAAAAACAAACAAAAGCAAGAGCGGACTGTACGGTTGGCAAAAACCCACTCAAAAAAGGCCAAAACAAGAAACGTGAAGAGTGGATGAAGGTGGCGTTTGCTTTAAAGTTTTAAACTGAACCAAACCCAACCCACGAGGCCCTCCACTCCCACTCCACTTTCCCATTCCCCCCACGCCGTAATTCCTCACGCTGTTCATAAATATTCCCTTTCCGTGTGATTTCTGCAACTATTTTAATCCTGATTCCCTGAAAATTTGCCATCTTTTTAGTCCCTTTCTCAATGTAATCCCCTGGTGGGTTGCGCATATTTTAATCCTTAGTTTCTGAAAATTTGGCATCATTTCTGGTAAAAGTGAAGCAGAGGAATGTGGCGGGGTTGAATCATGTCTATATAAGTACTTGCCTATCCTCTCATCATTCTTATCACCAACTTTCATCACTCTCACAGTGAACTTTTTATATTCATATATTCTAAGGTAAATGTATCGACCACTTCTGAAAATTCACATAATTGTTAGAATTTATCCTTTATGAGTAAAAAGTTTTGATGGTGGGGTTTAGGTACTGCAAAAGTCTTTTTTTGCACTTAGTATGCCCACAACTCCTTGAATATTTTAATTTAACTCAGATGCTAGAACAGCATGCTCTATGTGTGTATATAATTTAAATTTTACTGGTCGTTGCTAGGCGATTTTCGTGTGAGCATATAAAAAAGAATTATAATATAAAATAAAGAGGAAAAAAATAATGGTGCTGAGAGAATGAGAAAGAAAAATATTAGTGGGAGGAAATAAACGTGAGGTGGGAGAAAATAATATTTTATAATTATGAATTTAATAAAAATATAAAAGTTTGTCGGGATAAAAAGAACACGAAGAAGTTAGATGAGATAGGAACAATTGGAGTAGGGTGAGAGGAAAAAAATTGTAATTATGATGTAATTAAAAAAATAAGATAAATATTTATATTAATTATATAAAAGATAAAAAAAAGATAAATAAAGAATCATTTTTAAATAATTTTATTTATTTTAAATGTGCGGAATATCTATTAATCTATATCAATATTATATAAAAAGAATTTCATTTTCACTCACAAATAGGGATTACTTATACCGCGAGATACTAATTTTATTAAATTATAAAAAATATCCTTATGTATTTTTAACCACCCCTAGCTACTCCATTTCTTCTTTTAATCTATATATCTATACTATCTATCTATATTAATATGAAAATTTTTATTCATAAATGACCGTTTGTAACCGCTAGTTAGTAAAAAGAAAACTCCATTTCTACGCACAAATAGTGGTTGTTTACATTGCGGCACTAAATTTTTAAATTACCAAAAATCTTCTTTATGTATTTTTCAATCACACCGGTTCAAATTCTTCTTCCCATCTATATATATTTACAAATATAAAAAAATAAAGCTCGTTTTTATTCACAAATTGCTGTTTCTGACAACACTATTTCACTTTTTTTTTAGATATTATCCCTAAGTTAATTTTTTTATTTATTTTTTTAAATATTATATATTGATTTATATATTTTCTATTTATATATGATATATTTTAATATTATTTATTATATACACGCAAAAATAATCGGCCATAATAGCTAATTCTAGTCAATGTACATTTTGTCAACCAAAAAACGATATTCTGACGCCCTTAAACTTAATAAATAGTAAGATTTCTAAATCACGCATTTAGGATATTTTTTTTAAAAAAAAATATTTTAAATGATTATAGAAAAAGATTCCAATGATAAATCACGTAAAAATAAAAAACTATGGTCAATACATGAAAAATCAAAATAGATTCTCTTTATTCTTAGAGAAAAAATCTAGATTTGTTAAAGTTATATCTAAAAAATTAAATTAAAATGTTTTTTAATTTTACAAACTCAATTTTTAATTTCTAAAAAAACAAACTTTTAACTTTATTTTTTAACAGAATAACTCGTAATCTTTCTACGTGATATTTTCCATAAATACATTTCATCGATTTTTTTATAACTATCATTTCATTTATTTATAAAAAAATATTCCAATACCACAAATATAATAAAAAATACATTTTTTATATTTGATAATTATTATATAGTTATATAAGGGAAAAAATACAAGCAACTCCCTTGTAATATTGTAAATGAGCAAATTACCCCTTCATGAAAAAATAAATAGCGATTTACCTCCCTATATTTTTTAAAATATAACAATTTACCTCCCTTATGACTTTTAAAATGAAGCAATTTACCTCCATGTATAAGGAGGTAAATTGTTTCATTTTGAAAAGTATATAGGGGTAAATTGCTATATTTTTTTCATAAGGGAATAATGTGCTCATTTTCAATATCACAGGGGGATAAATTGCTATTCACCCGTTATATAAGTATTAAGCAGATTTTTATTATATTTTGCACGGATTAAATACAATTTATCCCCTACAATATGTGAAATGAACAAATAACTCTCTATAAAAAAAAATAGCAAATTATTCCCTATGTTTTAAAAAAATGAACCAAATTATCATTTTATAATCAGCTAAAAAAATTTTATATAAATTTTTTTATTCATTTTATATATCACATGAGGATAAATGTTATATATATTTTTATTTTACACACAGATCGAATGTGCGGTGCAGGTGAGAAATAGGTATTGAAAGTGAGGACAAATGGAGAGATATTGGTTATGTTTTTTTTACCGTTGAGAAATTCCGTTAGGTTGGTGATGATGAGGGACAACCTGAGTGTAAATAATGATTGAAATAAATGTCTGTACAATATTCAATCATTAATCTTTTGGACTCTTAGGTTTAATCTTAATTTTGATTCAGGTGACATCAAAAAGGGTCATGTATGAGTTATTACTAGTATTTAATTTCATATTTGTTTTGTACTAAATTTCTATAAAAATCATAATTCTATAAAACTATAAGTATTATATTTGGTCTCTTAATTTTGTATTTAAAATTATTTTAGTTTTTAATTTTTTTTATGTTAACTTACCTAAAATTTAATTTTTGTTTCAAATTGGTCCTTTTGGAGAGTTTTTTATGAAATTATGAATTTAAGTTTTAGAGGATAAAGTCGTCGATTTAAGTTTGATTTTTTTTTTTTAATTAATTCCTTAAGCATGTAAAATTTTTAAAATAATAAAAAAAAATTAACTATTTTGTATGGCATGAGTCTGTGCCCCTGACATACACACGTGTTAAATAAATGGGATAATTATATTTTTTTCTCCTGATGTTTGGTATAATTATATGTAGATTTTCTATGGTTTGAAAAATTATATCTAGTACACATACGGTTTGCTTCCGTATAACAAATTGGTTCATCTATTAGTAAAATTTTACTGAATTTGCTGATATTAATAAAAAGAATTGAATGAAAATTGATATTTACCCTCTACTGACTTATTACAAGTTAAATAACTTTTTTTCGGTTAAATTATCCTTACAATTGTGAAGATATACCTTCTCACATGCATTAACTTATGAAAGTATATGAAGGTAATCTGATCATAAAAAAAATTATTTGACCTGCAATAAATTAATAATAAGCCAATTAGGGTAATATAAATTTTTATACGATTTTTTTGTTAATATCGATAATTTTGGTGAATATTGACTAACTAGGGGATTTATTTGTTAGACAAGAGCAAATTTTAGGGGTATTAAATATAATTTTTTAAACTAGAGGGATGTATATATAATTACACTAAATTTTAGGAAAAGAAGGTGTAATTGTCCCTAAATATATTATTACTAGCCTACTAAAGAAAGTGAGGAAGTTGGAAAATTATCTAAGAAGCTTGGAAAAGATAGAAAGGTATTTTTTTTTAGTACTAACTTGTGTAGTTGGGTTTGTGGGCTGGAAGAGGTACTGAGAGGGCTATAAATGCACATGCCTACTAACTAGATTTTGTGCGTGAGATAACTATTGTAATAAATGATATATCTTATGTAATGAAATGGACATTGATAGGTATATATGAAAAATGCTTATAATACCCTTAATGAAGGGTATTTCAGTTTTTTCGTCCTGGATTCGCATTTTTTCTATCGATTGAGCCGGAGCGGACTTGGCCCGGACCCAATTATCCACTTGAAGACTCAGGCAACGACGGTCGTCCGATCACGGACGTAAGCTAGCAGGATAAGGCCACGTGACCCATTCAACAGTATCCAGCTAAGCCCTATAAATACCCCAAGACGCTACATTTCGAGGTAATTAATGCTAAGTCTTTTCGACCTACGCCTTTAATCGCACATATTTACCTCGATCAACCTAACTTGAGCGTTGGAGGGTCGTTGTTGAGAACGTGTCCGACGAGCTCATTTTACTTGTCTTATTCTCAGGAACTCAACATTTGATCTTGGTGGAGTTAGCTAACTGTAGTGAGGTCGCTCATTCAGGTCGCTGATTTCGAGCAAGATCAGACATACTTTCAGCTAAAATAATTTCTTCCCCCTTGAAAAAGTTTGAATCGTCTCATAAATAGCTTAAAAATTTGTAAAATCACTATGGAGAAGAATTTTATTAAGAACATGAATTTGGGATTAAAAAAAAAATGGTTGAGCACATATTGGTCTTTTCGTCCATTGAAATTCTCTATTGAAAAACACGATTATGTTTAGTAGCAAATTGTGCTCGTTTGGAAAATACGCCCGTGTCTCAAAACATGGCTAGGTTGGAGTTTAACTCTTTCAATTATGGGCAACTCTTTTAAATGGTGCAAGTTAAATACAAAAGAATTACATTATTACCTCAGAATTACACTTGTCCGTTGGAGTTTAACTCTTTCACTTCTGTTCTAAATTAAATTAGTTTTATTTTTAATTAAATTTGTAATTAAAGACTATAAATAAAGAAATTGCATACTCAGTCCAGAGGTCTCGAGAAAATTCTAAATGCACCCATAATTAACACATATTGTCACATGATGCTTTTAAAAATTAAAATGCTAAATTCACCTCAAAGATTTCGATGTGGCATATTTGTTCTAATGTGATTTAGACTAAATGTGTCATCCCACCTATAGTTATAGGATCAAAATGTATTTTATTTCTTACGTTTCTCATGCCACATCAACAAAAGTAGCAGAAAAAATTAAAAAGCTCCAATTAATTAACTAAGTCATGTGCAAGGCATGTGAAAATTTCGACCAATTTAGTTTTTTCTTCCAATGAGATTTGAATTAAATGTGCCTTCTTTTTCTAAATTACATTCATTAATTGCAATTTTCAAATTAGACAGAACTGAAAGTACGTATCACCACGCTATAATTAGTTATCGAAATTGTATTTTCCCGACGAATAAATTATATTGGCTCCACTGAAATTTGATCTAATTACACAAATACCCCATGCCTTTATAAAATTATAGATACACCCCGTAAGGGCATGTTAGTGTAATGCACCTTCAAAGGTATTTGTATCAAATTTTACCACTAAATTAGGGGTGCATTATAATTATTACTACGACTTCAAGAAATATATTTGTAATTGTGTAAAAGAGAAATCATAAGAATTTGAAGCTCTTTAGAAAAATAAATAATAAAAATCCCAATTTTCCAAAAAGTCAATCACATGCAATCATGCATCCATGGCTGAATCGTAAAGCTTTAATCATCTTATTAGTGTATGTAATATTATGATTGAAGGCAAGTTATGGGGTATTAATAATGACACCATGAAAAGACATAGCTGAAAATTTAAGCAACCATTAAGGTCAAAAGGTGGCACATCCCCATGATGACATAATAATGACATCATTTTTGTAATTATTATTCTATGTGAGTATAGAAAATGCTTTATTTATTTAATAAGTTAGTATTATTAAAATTATGTACATATCAAGGGATTTATATATTTGTTATTATGTGTGCAATTTTAATATGTGATATGGGGATATTTAGAACGACACATTAGAAACTTTCAAAATCAACAAAGACCATCCCATTTATGGAATCATCCTAGAAGGCTCCTAAGGAGACCGTTAGGAACAATATATTCAAGCCCTCTCTATATATTAAATTGGGTTTAATTAAAATTCATTGGCCTAGAATTTATTTTATATTAATTCGGTCCACTAATTGAGGCCCACTAGCCAATTAATGGAAGGATAGTTGGCCATAATTAGAACCCTCTCTATATGGTATGATTGAATGATACCATATAGATGAAGGGGTTACCTTAAAAATGAGTGGGATGTATCTAGACATATTTCTACTTATCTATACAAGGTATATATGTATTTTGAGTAATTATTTAGGAAATAATTACACAATACACAACAACACATATTGAGTGGTGTAGAGAACACAAACTCCTCTCTCTTTCAGCTGCCCTCTTCTCTCTCACATGGTCTCATGAGGCGCCTTTCGCAGCGCGCACCGTGTGGCTAGTAGTTTGCTGACTACTTCCGCTAATCTCAACATACACTCCTGCTCGGCACTAACGCGCGCACTGATAGGAATCACAGTACGAAAGCAATAACAGCAACGACAACAATTTGAACACACGATTTCAGAAAGTGGATTGCGTTAAACTGAAAAGTGCGTATTCAATGATCAACAATGCTAGAGCAAGGAGATCGCCTTGAGGGGACTCTAACACATCACTAAACCAAGCTTCTTGTACTCATTTCTCCCTATATAGGCTTAAAAAAATAAATCCTATTAAAAGCAGTAAATATTAAAATAATTGAAAAACACACCTTAGGAGGCATAAAGTCCCCTGAGCAATCTAAACAACAGAAAGCAAACTAACAAAGCAAGTAAAAGACAAACACTTAAGACTCTAAGACTGAGGAGGTCCAGTATCTGTCGGTGAAGGTTGAGTGGTCGGCCATGTAGAACGGTTGAGTGGCCGAAATGCACGTCAAGGGTGCCGAGTGCGCGGGCGGCCCTTAACATTCTCCCCCACATGAGATAGCGACGTCCCCGGCGCTAAGGAAGCATGGTAACCTTCGACAAGAGATAGGAATGCCTTTAGGTTCGTCACTCGCTCCCAAGTGTTCTCCTTGCTACTACATCCCCTCCATTTCACCAAGTACTTTGTGTGGTTGCGCTTCGCGGTACTCATCACTCGGTGATTCAGGATTGCTTCAGCCACCTTCTCCTTAGTCTTCGTCAATTCAAGTTGCAGGCGACTGGGTTTATTACGGGTGTCGTCCTCCTTGTCTACTGAATACTTCTTCAATTGGCTCACATGGAAGACGTTGTGGATTTTCCACCAGGGCGGCAACTCCACTTTGTAGGCCACTGTTCTAATACACCTAATGACAGGTAAAGGGCCAACATACTTCTGCATCAATCGAGGATCTCTCCCCCTTAATGGCTTTGATAATCTCGGATCTGGGACTTTCACCATCACTAGATCTCCCGCATTGAATTCGATAAAGCGACGATTCTGATCGGCATACTTTTTCATTCGCTTCTAAGCTTTCTCTAGGCAACTTGTAGCGATATGAGGATCAGAATCGAGCGAATGAAAAAGTATGTTGATATCGCTAGAAGTGTGAAGAAGGAGCTTTTTCATTCGCTTCTGAGCAACTTCTAACAAGAGCACGTTGACCAGAGCTTTTTCAATGCTCAAAAGCAACTTCTGAGCTTTCTCCAGGCAACTTCTAGTGATATCGAGCGAGAGGGGATCTCACACTTTGTGGGGTGTCAAGAGTGTGGGGAAGGAGCGACTGTTGCCCAGTGACGATTTCAAAAGTGCTCTTGTTGGTGGACGAGTTGTTTTGAGCATTGAAACACAGCTGAGCAACATCTAGGAGTTTCACCCAATCCTTCTGCGTACCTCACACAAAGTGGCGAAAGTAGTCCCCAACATAGAATTAAAGCGTTCTGTCTGACCATCGGACTATGGATGATAGCTCGAGCTCATAGAAAGTGTCGAACCGAGGAGTTTGAACAACTCGGTCCAAAAGACGCCAGTGAAACGGGAGTCTCGATCACTGACGATGTCCTTTGGCAGTCCCCAATACTTGAATATATGCTTGAAGAAGAGATGAGTCGTCCCTTCCGTCGTAACATGTTTTCGAGCTGCGATAAATGTAGCATACTTTGACACTCGGTCTACCACGACGATAATAGAGCCTAAGTCCCTACCTTAGGCAACCCTGAAATATAATCCATGGAGACGCTCTCCATGGTCGCTTTCGGATGGGAAGTGCTTGCAGCAAACCAGCCTTCTTCTGATGGTCTGCTTTCTCCTGCTGGCATATCAAGCAGGTGCGGACATACGTCTTGACATAGTCCCGCATCTGTGGCCAATAGTAGACCTTCTGCACCAAGGCATACGGGCGCTCCTGCCCTTGGTGTCCCGCCCAAAGAGTATCATAGCATTTTAAGATAAGTGATTTTCGTAGGTCCCCACCTCTCAGCACATATACGCGGTTTCCCTTGGTCATCAACAATCCATCCTCAAGCCAAACCTGTCGAGCTTTGCCCTGCTCGACAAGCCGAATCAGGCCCTGCGCTGCGGGATCTCTCAAAAGCAACTCCTGCGCCTGATCTCTTACGGAGGTAGCTAGTGCGCTAGAGGAGAGCGCTGCTATAGAATCCAAATTCGCCAAATCCATCCTACGGCTCAAGGCGTCTACTGCATGGTTGCTGGAGCCGGCCCGATACTCCAATACAAATGAAACTCTGACAGCAACTCCTGCTAACGTGCCTGCCTATTGGTTAGCTTTGGTTGCGACATGAAATGACTCACTGCAGTGTTGTCCGTCCTGACCACGAAGGGAGAGCCTAACAAATAATGCCACCATAGTCGAACGCAATGAATTACGGCTAGCAATTCTTTCTCGTGCACTAAATAGCGCATTCAACATCCTTGAACTTTCTGCTCTCAAAGGCAACTGGATGGCTGTCTTGCATTTGGACTCCTCCTAACGCGAAATGTGAAGCATCTGTCTCCACCACGAATGGCTTCGACATATCTGGTAAGACCAACACAGGATCTGTCACCATCGCTTTCTTCAAATCATCGAAGGCAACTTGGCGTTGGGGCGTCTAATTCCAAGTCTCGGTCTTCTTCAGTAAGTCCGTTAAAGGCCGTGCTATCTCGGAGTAGCCCTTCACAAAGCATTGATAATAATTCGCTAAGTCGAGAAATGAGCGCAAGTCATAAACATTGCTCGGCAGTCTCCACTCTTCAATAGTCTGAACTTTCTTGGGGTCTATCTGAATGCGTCCTCGCTCCACAATGTGCCCCAAGAACTTGATGGTATCTCGAGCAAACGAGCACTTCGACACCTCCACATATAGCCCGTGCTCGCGGAGTTTCATCAGAAGAAAATATTTTTTGTTGCTTTCAAGAATAATTTTATTTGTGAACATTATTTTGCAAATTATCCACAAAATCGGCTCCAAAAACCATTCCAATTTGTGACGGGTTTTGGAGCGATTTTTGAAACAAATTACTTCTTAAGTAAAACTTATAATTTAGAACGATTTTTGGCATAATTGATTAAGTGTATACTAAAACCGTTCCAAAATGAAATGGGTTTTGAAACGGTTGTCTTGCCCATGCCTAATCCCGTCTTTTTTTTGTAGTCTTAATAGATAATCTTTTTACAATAAAAAATAACAAACTATTACATAACTTTTGAATAAAATAATATATTTTTTTGTTAGTGCAATGATTATTTCTAATCGTATAATTTATAATGTCTTGAATTTATATTTTTCAGTACATATAATATTAATACTAATCTTATTTTTATTTAACTATAATAATTTATGATTAAAAAATTGAGCATTTTCTCTTTTTTGAATGTTAAAAAAATTAAATAGTAAACAGAATTTTTTAAATTCTAGAGAGAGA
>NC_026158.1:2137862-2167904 GCF_000512975.1 Sesamum indicum
TGTTTGTGTGGAGAGGGGGAGGAGGGGGGGGGGGACGGAAGGGTGTGTGTGAGTGTATAAATAGAGATATTTTTGTCTTATAATATATTATTTTATATAACTCATAAGATTTTATAAAAAAAATTAAAAAATTAACTTTTTTTCTTAAAAAAATTATAAGATCCAAAATATTTTATTTTGAAATCTTATAAATTTAAAAAAAAATTATCAAATACTTTTTTAAATCTTATAAACTCTCAAATATCTTATAAAATATTTTAAAAAGCTTATAAATTTAGTCCAACGCCCTTTTAATTCATATGCACCCAAGCAATGCAGCATAGGGGCATGTGAATGCACATGCAATTGTAATTGTATTTATAGGCTGTCGTCAGTGCTAACAAAGTTTATAGGTCGGATTGTCATTAAAATAAGTATTAATGAGCCTAATTTTCTTACATAAAGTGTTGGGTAGTTTAGTTGTGGGTTCGGCCTTTAAGCCCACTATCTCACTACAGTTATCTAACATTTGGGGTGTAATATAATATGGGTACTAATACAAAAAGAAAATATACTTTTTTTCATAAATAACGGCTTATAACATTATTATATTATTTTTTTATTTTGTCAATAATTCTTTTAAATTAATTTTTTAAAAAAAAAAATTTAATTTATTAGTTTATATATATTTTATTTATAATATATTTTAAAACGTGAAAATTTAGTTATTAACCACAATCCATCCAATATATCTACTTTTTGTGTATAAATACATACATATATTTATATAATAGTTATATAGTATCTTTACTCATTTTTGGAAATATATATTTTTCTAATACTTGAAAATGTTAAATTGTCATAATTTGGATTGGACATTTACGTTGTTTGTCAAGCAAATTGATTGGGTGTTTGGGACCTATTAAGAAAGAAGATCTTTATGCTTGTTGGGAAGCTCCAGCAAAAACTTTTCGGTACATAAGTCAGTTTGAGAGGTCGAGTGATTGGAAGAAAAGCTAAAAAGCTAGTGTGGGAGAAATAAAATTACATACCATGACCCAAAATAGTTGGAGTAATATAGAACCAAATATCCGTACTTATACGAGTCTACACATCATCATCTCGAGTTTTCAAATACAAACTCATCGAACGGCCCTGATTTCGGGTCCCAGGTCGCTACACACTACAGTGAGAAACACACGAATTCTGAACTTAGCCGAATTTTGACTTTTGGGGTGTATTTTAGTTTTTACAGTGTCCAATTAGATATATTCCCATCAAACCCAAACCACTCAATTTAGAAAGATAATTACGCAACTTCAGTTTAAGTTTGTGCGAACCATTGTTAATTGGGTCGGATTAAAACTTCCTTCTAAAACTGACTGAATCTAACCGCTTTATGGGGTGAATAGCAATTTACCCGATGTAATGTTGAAAATGAGCACATTACCCCCTATAAAAAAAATATAGTAATTTATCTCCCTATACATTTTAAAATAAAACAATTTACCTCCTTATATAAGGAGGTAAATTACTTCATTTAAACAAATATAAAGAGGTAAATTATTGTATTTTAATAAATACAGGGAGGTAAATCGCTATTTTTTTTAGGGAGTAATTTACTCATTTACGATAGTACAAGGGGGGTTGCTTGCATTTTCCCCCCTTAATCCCTATCGGACAAAAGTGGCTGTTAGGTTTTCTTCTGAGTTCTCCTATTACTCTTCCAGGAACAAGATTAGTGTAATAATTGAAATTAGCAATTGTGCACAGTATGTACATAATTTTTAAAATACATAAAATAAAATATTTTTTATAAATTATAATATTTATTTTTTATAGAGTTAAAAATTTCTTAAAATACATATAAAATAAAAATGCATGAGAGAAAAAAAAACAACCAAAAGATAATTATGAAAGATTATAATGAGTGGAAAAGTTCAAATAAATCAACTAATTTAAAAATTTTTAAGAAAATGACATACCAAAAACAAAAAGATATCAGAAAGATGCTCTTTCGTAATATATAGTATAGATATTATACTATCTATACTACAATATATTGTATAAAATTTTCGCCCTATATCTTGTTGCAATGTATTGTATAAAATTATTGCAAAACTCATTGTTCAAAGATTGAGTATCGTGTTGGACAAGATTGTGAGCCCCTGTCAGGGAGCATTTGTCCCTGGTCGGAGCATTGGGGACAACATTATGCTGGCGCAGGAATTGTTCAACGAATACAACCAGATTCGGCGGCCACCGCGATGTGCAATGAAAGTTGACATCCGAAAAGCTTATGATACGATGGAGTGGGATTTTCTGTTTTCAGTACTGCAGTTATTTGGATTCCCTGATGGATTTACTAGATGGATCGAGGAGTGTGTGACAACACCCTCGTTTTCGATGGGAATGAATGGACAGCCTCATGGTTTCTTTACAGGCGCTAGAGGGCTTCGACAGGGTGACCCTCTATCGCTGTATCTTTTCGTGCTTGTGATAGAGGTATTGCATCTGGGGTTATTGCAGTTGATTGAACAAGATATGCATTTCACATTCCATTAGAAATGTAAAGCTGCCAGGATCTTCCAATTGAGTTTTGTAGATGATGTGCTGCTGTTTTGTAGAGCAAATATTGATTCCATTTGGGTCCTAAAGAGTGGGCTAAATCGGCTTGCTACCTGGTTAGGGCTACGACTTAACGTGGAGAAGAGTCATCTATCATATCACGATCTGCCCAGGGTGTTAAAGAGGAGATGTTAGCGATATTGGGATTCCAGGAGGGTCATCTCCCTATGAGGTACTTAGGTGTTCCTTTGTTATCTTCTCGTTTAACTATTTCTGATTGCCAACCATTATTGTTTAAAATTGATGAACGTATTAATAGTTGGTAGGGGTTGGCACTCTCTTATGCGGGGAGGGTACAAATCATAAAATCGATTCTTATGGCGCTAAAGTTTATTGGAGCTCTGCGTTCATACTTCCTAAAGGAATTATCAAGGAAATTGAGAAACGTTTGCGAGCATTCCTTTGGAAAGGCACAAGCAACAGTGGGTACGCAAAAGTTGCATGGAAGAAGGTCTGTAAATCGAAGGAAGAAGGAGGGCAAGGGATCCGAGAGGTTGGTACTCTCAACCAAGCTATCATGTGGAAAAAACTCTGCGAAGTCATTCGCTGTGACAGGACCTCTATATAGGTGGATTGGTTATTTCATGGGCGACTCAAGGAGGACTCTATCTGGACGCTTCCGGAGCACAGAGGGTCATGGGGATGGAGAAAACTGTAACGTCTACGACCATAGATTCGGTCATTGGTGGAATGTCGTGTTGGTGATGGAAGGGGATTTTACTTATGGAGGGACCCGTGGCATCAGTTGGAGCCTCTCATTAGCAGATTCCCACGTGGACCTATTACCTTGGGATTAGATGCATCGATCACGTTGAGTTCCGTTATTCATGAGGGGCAATAGCATTGGCCGTTGCTTACGGATGTGGAATATTTAGAGATTATTCATACGTTACCCCGGATTTATGGAGGCGACGACTGCATTATGTGGAGATGTACTAGTAGGAAGCCCACGACCCACGACATTTATCGGCTCATGAGACCACCTGGACCGAAAGTAGGCTGGACTTCACTACTTTCGGGTTTTCTGAAGATACCGAGACATATGTTCATTTTGTGGCTTGCGATACTGGAGAAATTAGCTACTACGGACAGACCATGGTTATCCCACCTTGGGAATTGTGTACTCTGTCAAGATGATATGGTGGAATCACACAATTACCTTTTCTTCCGGTTTAGGTATAACAGAGATTGCCTCTATTATGTTCCGCAAATGGTTCGTTTCCATTGGCCCAATAGGGATTGGGCGAGGGACATTGAATGGGGTGTGAGGAGGTGGCGTGGGAAGAAACTGCAGGTCAGAAATATATTGACCAGACACTTTCCAACTTGCAAATTCTTCCAAGCTTTTCAGAATTGTGTGAAAAGAAGTGCTACAGATTGTTGCTATTGGAAACTGAAGACAGTTAATCAGGTAATGAGACATTGTCCCATAAAGTGTTGTGTTTGTTACCTGACTGATTGCATATAATGCCTCCCGAATGCCGCCTGCTGCACACCCTGGCTATATCAGCAAAATAACCTGACATTCTTTTTGGATCTTTTGGCACGTTTACAAGCCTTCTATTGAACACATGAATCTACAAGCACGCCTCAATCCCAAACAATTAGGAACAATCCTTGCTCGCTTTCAATAGATTGCTATCGGAGCTATCCACTTAATTGCACACACCTCAAACCCTTAAAGTATTGATAATGCTCCAAGAGAGAATAGAGAGAGATTGAGAGTTATTTTAGGAGAGAAGAGTTTCGTGGAATCATACGTAATGATCGCACACACTATGATCCAGGAGACATACCTATTTATAGGTGTCTCTCAATGCTTATTACAAGAGGAGCCCTTCTCCCAGAGGAACTTGGGAGACTTCAAAGTCTATCTCAGATATAGATTATCCAAGATGAGTTTTTACCTCAACACCAAATTTAGGAGATTACAAACCCTGTGGCATATAAGGATTATTGAAGATGAGTTCTTATCCCAATATCAAGTTTTGAGACTACAAACTCTATTTCAAATATGGATGTATTGAATAATATTGTTAACTTGGATTAGCAATAGACCATTCTGAAAACACTGAAACAGGCATGCTTCAAGGGAAGAAATCCACGATGTGGAGCAGCAGCCAGAATACTGAGAGGTTTCACAGGTTGAGATGGGATGTCTCTAAGAAGCACCATAGCTGCGAGTAAGTCATCTGCAAATGGTCCCGCAATGTTCAAAGACAGGGAGCACCAATGAAGTTATTCCCCTTCAGGGACCTAGTGGTGCTGAGTTCAAATGGGAGATGAAGATGACGACAGATGGTAAGGTTTATCATTTACTGTATCTTAGATGTATCAACTTTCTAGCACATGCTTATTGGAGTTCTCTCCTCTTTGCAATCAAGAATTGCCTTCACTCAGGTGTGTGTATAGTTCTTCACATAGGACTAAACAAAGATGTCGATTCAGGCCTTGCTCACTAAGAACTCGGAACTGCACTCGCTCTTACCGTTCAGCCATTCTGACAGTGATAAGAAACAACACAATTCTTGGCGAGCACACACCTAACACAATCACTGAATTGGAACTACACGATGAAAATTCACAGAAGAACAGAAGTGCAAGTACATGATTTTCATTGAAGTATTTATGTCTTCAGTTTCTTACTACAAAACGCTGTGTGTATCATTTTATACTTGACAAATTCTAAGCTGAGCTCATAGCCCAATTACCAATCAAGCTAAAAAGCATGTAAGTAGTTAGCAAACACTCATTTCCATTAATATACAATAAGAATACCATCTAACAAACATATAAACTGCATAATATGTAGAATAAACAGCCAAGAACTTTGATCATTGAAGAAAGTAACCAGACAAGAATAGCACAAAGCCTAAGAACAATCCACCATATATAAGCAAAGCCTTCTGACCAGAGGTGAGCGTATTACCACCTAATCCAAACTGCTGATTCTGCGCAAAGCCCGCAATCTCCATACTCTTGCTCTCGAAGAAGTTCTGCGAGGCCCCGCAAGTCGGGCATCTCCAGTCGTCGGGCAGCTTGTCGAAGGGCAGCCCAGGTGGGATTGGATAAGAAGGGTCCCCAACAGCCTGGTCGTATTTATACCCACAAGATCTGCATTCATATACCCCCGTGTTCACCACCGCGAACTTCTCCTCCAGCCGTCTCTTATCCAATTTATTCTCAAGTTCAGGCTCCGGCTCCGGCTCCTCCTCTTGTGGAGCAACGGGCTGCTCCTGCTTGTCTTCTTTGGAAACATCAATGGACTTGACGACGGTTTTGGGTCGGCGGAGAGATTTGACGAATGGGGATTGGGCTTTGATGGGCAGTCCCCGTGGGCGCGGCGGTGGTGGAGAATGGGCGGAGAGGGTGAAGAATGGGAAAGAAGGTCTGGTTATGGAGGAAGCCATTATGATAAGTGTGTCGTTATTTTTGGTTTTGCTTTCCTTAGTATTTTGATTCTCATTGAAAAAGAGGTATTCGTGTTTGTGTGTGTGGCTCCAAATGGCCGTAGAAATGAAAATGAATTTTTCAATAGAGTATATGCCTTCTTATGCTTTTATTATATGGGAGGTGGATAAGGAGATTTCATAGAACCCTAATCCCAATTTAATTTTTCTAAATTGTACCTATAAATGAATTTGAGGGAATAAAATAAAAATAGAAATAGAATGATTTTGATATATCATTCCTATATTTGGTATTATACCATAAAAATGGAAAAAGGAATTAATTTAATTAATTTTAAAGACTGAATCAAAACTTTTCAAACTACTCATTTTATATGTTTTGTAAACAATAACAATTAGAAATTATTAAAAAATAACAACAACTAAGCAACATTATTCAATGTATTTATGTATTACATAAGAAATATTATTTTAAAATCTTAAATTAAATATAAACATTATTGAAAGTATTTATATATTTAAAATTATTTTGTTAAATTGTTAATGAAAAAAATTCCAATCCCCACATGTTAGGAATAGGTAATATCATGGTGTGGGGATGAAATTACTAATTCATTTTTTAAGAGAATTGGAATTCCCATGGAATCATCAATTTTTAGTTTTTTAACTTATACCAATAACATATGTAGAAATAAAATAAAAAATGATAATTTTATCCTCATTCTATTCCAACGTGTCAATCATGGCCTTAATATTAATAATATAACACTTAGTAATATGCAGTACATTTATCGTGTGTGCATAATTTTATTCAATTTTTTTTATAATAAATAAGCGAATACAGAAAACAAAGCATAAAAAGAATGACAATTTAAACTAAATATTTGATTTATAAAAAAATGCTGATAAAAGAAGATTAAAGACAAAATATTAAAGGAGCGCGAAAAGAATCGTATGAAACCAAAAATAAACTAAAATATACCGTAGAACTTATATAAATTAAAACTCGATAAATTAATAATTTCTTTAAAATAATAAATTTTTTTTATTTGAATTTGGGTTCAAGGTCTAAATTAATAAAATAATAATTTTTTGAAAGACCCTTACATAAATTTATAGTCTCTTTAATATTATAAATTAACAAAATTATAAAATTAAAAATATAACTAGGACAAATTGTCGCTTATAACTAGTCCGCTTATAATTGTTATTGGACAACATTAATTATAAAAATGGGACTATGGTCAGAGTTGATGAGGAATTATCAGTGGTCGAGAAAAAATTATATAAGAGATCATCCAGAGAAGTGGCGAAAAATAATGTCGATAGTGCAAGTTCAAAATTAAGTTTGAAAGTTATGGAAGTATAACTTTGAAACTTAATTTTAACTTTTGGAACCGTCAAGAATTGGCAATCTGTTCATAAAATCGTTCCTAAATGTTACTTATATTGGATACTCCAAAAAAAAAATAATTTAGGCACGGTCAATATTTTCAAAATCGTTCCCTCATATAATAATTTTTACACTTTGGAACGGTAAAAAACTGCCAGACCGGTCCTAAAACCGTTCATATAGCAGGCTGATATACTAAAAAGAGAAAAAAATTCGAAATTTAGGCACGGTCTTTTTTTAGAATGGTTCTAAGACTATTCTTACATATAATATTTTTACACCTTAGAACGATCCAGAACTGCTAGAGCGTTCGTACAACCGCTCCTATGTCTAGCTAGTATTCTAAAAAGAGAGTAAAATTCGAAACTTAGGAATGGGCGACTAAATTTCACCGTTTCTAAGTATGTTCCAATAAATTTAAGTACGCGCCAAACGGAGAACTGGAGGGAAAATTAAATTAGGAATGATTTGGTATTTTTTTCACCGTTCCTAAGTTTGAATTTTACCATACCCATTCCTACATGTGTTGATAACTCGGTTCCTAAAGTATTTTACTAGTCCCTTTCCTACATATTTCCAGAGCCCGTGCAAAAGGGTGTCAACATCTTGCTCGTTTTCATCCTGATTATGATATCTCTACATTCGAGACCCTAATTAATGCTAAATTTTAATATATAACAACACTTACCATATGTCAACATTTCTAGCGATCCGATCTAAAATTAGACGATTTGATTGATAGTTGCATCATTTTTAACATTGTTGATTGTGTATCAAATATGATATCTCAAAATCCGTACAACAAAAATGTCCCAAACATCATCGAATGTAGTATTTTGTTGATTTGATCCAACGATCCGATTAAAATTTTGACGGTCTGATTATGCGATCTAATATAACAGTATAAGATGCTATTTAAATCTACGTAATCGTAACAATTTTGTACATACAGATATACATGATCTTTTGAACAGTTGCCAAATTTTATGAAAAACATTATATGCTTTTCATTGTCTTAATTACTTGTTGGTCTATTTTTTCCTGATCATTAACATATTTAGGACGATTTTTTCTATATTTTTTTTAATTTTCTTTATTTTTTGGAAAATTAAATTCGAGACACAAATAATAACAGTTTACTTAAATTAGGAACGAGTTATATAATACTATACGGAAACCACACCATATTGCACAATTTGGAACGGGTATTAGGCACAGTTACTGCATAGGAACGATTTTTTTTAGTAATGTCGGTCACAAAAAACAACGTCGTATTGTAAGTTAAAAACGACTTACTTAAAAATGATCGTTCCTACGCCCGCTCAAAAAATTAGCATATATAGAACATTTAGCAGATTTTTTTCCTCTCCTTCCTCCTCCTCTTTTCTCTCTCTCCCTCTCCCTCACTCTCTGCTGCGCGTTGCACCTGCTACTGTTTGCCTCCCGCGGCCGTTATTTCCCTCTCCGCCGCCGTCGAAAAGGTTCCCAGATAACTCTCATTCATAATTTCCTACCCCACCCCCACCCTCAGACCCACCCCATTTCTACCACAACAATCCCCCACCTCGCCATTTCTGAAATTTTTTAAAGAGAAATTATATTAAAGAGAAATTTTATTGAAAACAGTTAAAGAAATTTCGATTTTTTTAGAAATAACTGGTAATTTTTAAATTTTTTTTAGAAATAATTGGTAATTTTTAAATTTTGTTTTTTTAGAAATTTTATTATAGAGAAAATATTTTCCAAGTTTTTTTTTTGAAAATTTCATAATTTTTAGAAATAATTTCAGAAATACTTTTTTTTTAAATATTCTCTCTAAATTTATCGTATTTTGAAAAACATTATGTAAATTTTTGTTTTTTTAAAAAAATTTTTTATTTAATTTTTAAAAATATTTTCTGAAAATATTCTCAAAAAATTACTTTTGTAATTTTCGTAATTTTTGGTATTTCTTAAATTTTTTCTACAAATTTTTTTATACTTTTTAAAATTTATGTGTAATTTATGCTATTTATGTGTTATTTATGTAATTTATATGTAATTTATACAATTTAATAAATTTAATGCAATACATGTGTAATTTATGCAATATATGTTAAATTTGTGCAATTTATGCAATTTATGTGTTATTACACAAATTTTGATTATTTATGCAATTTAATAAAATTTTAGATAATAATCACATTAATAAAGAATTAATGGAATATTAACAATAATACATTAATAAATGTTTACATAATAATTAGAAAAATTAAAGAGAAATTGGGACAATATTCCTCAAGATCATTTTTACACAATAATCTACATAATCACAAAATTAATTTAGATCAATTTCTCCAATATTACACTTTAACATATTAATCAAAATAATTAAAATAAATTATAACAATAATCCCCGAACATCATTTTTATATAATAATGTACATAATCACAAAATTAATTTAGGCCAATTTCTCCAATATTAACATTCTTACATATTAATTAAAATAAATTACAACAATAATCCAATAACATTTTTACATAATAATGTATTCACAAAATTATTTTAGATCAATTTCCCAAATATTAATATTTTTACATACTAATAAAAAAATTAAAATAAAATAGAGCAATATTCGCAACATATATTTATATTTTTACATAATAATGTAAATAATCAAAAAAATAATTTAGACCAATTTCATAATTTTTTATCAATATCTAAAAATGACATATTAATGTCAATAATCCAAAATTTTAGACTAATACTTTTATGTAATTGGTGTAGATAATATCTAGTGGTACGCAGCCTCTACCGCGTCGTCGAGGGTGTAGCCGCGGTCGTGGCCCGGTACTACCACGAGTACCATCAGATGCTTCCTAGGTTGGGAAAGCATCCCCTCAACCACCCACACCACCTCATACGCCTGCACCGTCCCCCGCTCCGCAGACTTCAGATGATGCTGGTACATTTGGAGCTGCATGCACAGCTCTGGATGATGCATTATACGGCTGCTCCACCACCACCACCATTGATCCCTCCACCATCAAAACGCCAGTACATCAGCCTCGATGAGGCGAGGTAAGTTGGTTTACCTACTTTTTTTATAATGAATTATTTTATTTTTAAAATGTTAATTAATTGTTTAATTTTTAATACATTTAAGGTCTGACTAGTGGTTTCACGAGCACATCAATGCGGTTGTGCGGGGACATTTCTCCCACTCGTGGTCGTGTCTGAGGCAGTTGCCGCCAGGGCACCAGCATTTTTGGTTCGAGAGCATGAAGGTAATTGATTTTAATTTTTTTTATCTAATATATAATCTAATTGTTTAATTTATTTTACTAATATTTTGTTTAATTTTATTACTGCAGATGACCTACTTGTGGGACTGCGACGATGAGTCCATGTTCCGGATCTTCCACACATGGGCTGGAAAGTACATCAGGAAGACCTTCTCCTATGGCTGGCCAACAAGGTTTGGCTCCAACTCTAGGGGTACTGGGCCAACGAGGGCTTCTAGCAGGAGTCCTCAAAGAATAAGGCGAATCGGGCGGTGAACCCCATGATGTCCTCAACTGTCTACCGGGGGTGGTGTGTTCCTCAGTCAGCATGCACAAGAGAAAGTTGGTAAGTAAATATAAATCATTTGTGTGTTAAATAATTATTTATAAATAGTATGCGGCATAATTAATTAACTATTTTTTTCTTATACAGGAGAAGGAGCTCAATCGGCCGCCCAAATAGATGGAATTATTCGAGCACTGCTACAAGAAGAAAGAGGATGGCGGTTGGAACGAGCCAAGGGCGGCGGAGGTGGCGGTAAATAGCTATATAGTTTATATTATTTTATTAATAGTTAATTATTAATTGAATAAAGTACTAATATTTTTGTTTGTTTTACAGGAGATATTCTAGAGGATGCTGGAGATCGTTAGCCCCAACCCACGGCTGACGACCTTAGTGCCCCCACCGAGTCTGAGGCTTCGGTGGCGATGACGGAGCAGCAGATGTGGTTGGCTGCAGTTGGGGGCAAGAATAAGGGCCGAGTATTCGGTCTTGGTTTTGAGGCCCATGTCTCCAGCCGCACATTCACATCGTCACAGCCACCTTCAAACCCAGTTATGGAGGACCGTACCGGCCGTCTCGAGACGATGATGGCCGACTTGATGGACATGATGCTGGAGATGCGGGCCTCCTTGTTGACTGTAGCACGGCCTCTGACGAATCCCTCGATCGAGAATCAAGATGAGGACGAGGAGCGTTTAGATTAGGTTTTATATATTTTTTCATTTATGTGATTAACTATTTTTTATATTAATATAATTTTTTAAAATTATTTATATTTCTTAATGGTTATTATATTAATATAATGGCCACTTTTTAACAAAAGTATCAGAAGGAGGAAACTGTGCATCCCCTCGAGAAGTAAAGTAAAATAGGCTTGGATTTGCTTTCTTCAGCATAAAAAAGGAATAGAATTGTACAGCAGTAGGAGTCTCTCCTAAATTTCTTACCAGGATGTGAAAACTAGCAATAATACTAAAGGCTTTGGGGCAAACTGATTCAAAGGCACTTTGAATAAAGTGGACACTTTAGCAAAAAGAGAAGGGTTTGGACATCACAGACCAGCTTCTAGCTAGGCTAGATAGAAGCTCACGAAACCCTCCGGGGTGAGTAGGGGCATTCAGCAGAAGAATGGATCCAAATAAAAAAATCATCAGGTATCCCAAATCGAAACCTAAGATCACATATATGCTCCTCCTTCACACACAAGTAGTAAACCTCATAAATACCAGAAACTACCAACACGTCCTTTATCTTTCTCCTCTCAGATTTTTCCTAGAAGTTCTCCTCTTGCTGCTCACTTCTCCTCACCCTTGCCCCCTTGGAGGCTAGAATGAGAAGTATCAAAGAGAGTTGCTAAGTCAATTATAAAATCTTCTATCACTCGCTAATCTACACCCTTTTCAGATATGATTAAAAAATCTAAAGGAAAAAAGGAGACTTACCTAGAGATGATGACACTACGTGATGAGTGTCGAAGTCACCAAAAATAATTCCTACTACACTTGTAAAAGTGGGAGTAGGGTCGATCCACAGAGATTGACTTTAAGTTGATTTCTTTGAGTAAAATAGAAAATAATGGGGGGAAGATTGATGATAAAAAGAAGTGATTGAAAACTAAATAAATAATTAAAAATGCCTTATGAAGATATAAGAGAGAGATTTTCCGGTTAAGGCTAGAATTATGCTTGATTCTTGTGAGTTGATCATTGATACAAGAATAACACATGTATGGACAAATAAAACAGTTATGGTTGTTGGTATGACCTAACAACCTCACCTTTCCTTACCTTTTCGTTAGCCAAGGTACGACTGTTGGCTAGATCCCTAATTAACAGACAACCCTGGGAACATCCACAAGATTTAATCTATTAACAGCATTAAGAATTACAAAGGCCTGATTCTAATCAACAAACTCCTACGAGGATAATTCGTTTAAACTAGATCATGCATTCCCCATAATATAACTAATTACTGTGACACAATTAATCATGCTACGTTGCTACTAAGCATTGAACTAAATAAACAATTACGCGGATTTATGAAGTCCAATTAGCTAAGCAAACCTTCTTGATAATGAACAACTGGTCACATTATTCATAAATCAGACGTTTGTAATTAAAGCACAGAGAATAGCATGAATATTCGTTTAACAAGTCTAGAGCGCAGATTAGATCTCACAACATGATGGAAATCAAGCAATCACCATACCTTAACCAGAAAATAAGGAATTTAGCCGAACATGTTAATGGAAAAACGCACTAGAAAGTGGAATTCCATTAATTCTGGCTGTAAAATAAAATAAAAGAGAAAGGATGAACAAAGAATTCTATAGAGTTCTAAAATAATAACCGACTCCCTTCAAATAAAGAGATCCCCCCTATTTATAATAAAAGTCTCCTATGAATCTAGACGTAGTGGGGGGATAGATACGTGATAAACTCTAAAAAGGTAAATAAATTACAACAGCTAAGCTTTAAAGAATCCTTTCTAAATCTAAACACTTGATTCCTTTATCTCTTGCGAAAATTGCTCGTGCTTATCCTTATCCCGAGTTGACTACTCCACTAAGCGTGGTCACGCTTTGTCAATTCTGTAGAAATTTCTTTGTAATCTTCCTTTTTTGCTGAATATGCAATAAAATCACATAATTAAGAATATTTTGGCTTAAAAAGAAAGATTAAATCGCTATAAAATCATTATAATTGCAGAGTTATCACTACGAGATGATAATAGGAGGAAAAACGAGAGCCTGCGAAATCAATGAGTTTGAAATTAACCTAGTTTCAAATGCGATGAAAAAGATAGAAGGAAAGATTTTTTTTAACCTTAGAGTGTGAAATGATAAAAGTAAAAATAACAAAAAAATTTCTTATATGTGAACTCTTGTGAACAATCCTTCTACTGGAGGACTCAGGCAAACTGTCTTTTCTCCCGCTGATTGGGCTGGCTTCCAAGAAAAATTCAAAAATAAGACTCTTTTGCTTCTTTTCTTCCAATCATTGCCATTAATGATTATCTCTTCTTTGCAGATGTAAATTCAAAATTCGAATCACGTCTTCACAAGAAAAGGAGGGAACTAGATAGACTGTATCCGCCTTACTGATAAGCAGGGAAATACTTCTCTTTTTGCAGGAAATCTTACCTACTCCAGTAATCCAAGTCTACAACTTGTGCTCTTGGAGTGGAGGGGAGAGTGATTATGCCCTCTAAAATTATTGGGTCAAGCCCACAAGCTAAGCATACTAACCTAGTTGGCCCATCAACAACATGGATAAAGCCCACCAGCAGGATGGATAAAATCCGTCAGCAGGGAAGAAAGGCTCACAAGTTTATCTGTTACTTTGTTGAATTGGTAGGCTCAAGAAATAAGCTCATTTTAGCAGGACACGTCATCATATAGCTAGGAGGACACGTCATGTAGTTCGCCAACATATAAGTATACATCACTTTAAAATATCTCAGGCTTGTTCCAGGTAAATTGATGGTTGATAAGCTGGAAATCTATGAATAATTGACTTCCAGATTTTTAGGCAAATTGGTAAGTTCTTGTCCAACTGGTGTATCTCTATCAATATTTATTCAAATCATCAATAATTTGTTTAGATAACAGCCAACTTCAAAAGCTTTTGATAACTTTCGGAACTCGATAATTGACTTCGTATCCAGTTCTATACAAACCTATAAATAGGACCCTCATGCAGGCATTTTATAACACCTATCCTACTCGAACTCTCACTCTCTAAACATTACTTTTTCTCTGTTTTTCGGCTGTTTTAAGCTTATAATTTGCTATCTGCACAAATATTCATCATCCTTAAGCATATCTCACCATTTATTCTCATTTTATTTCAAGTTTTCTTTTATTTCTTCTTTAATTCATTACTAACTTAAGCATCGAAATGCTAACCTCTGTTTTGCAGAGCTAGTCCTCTGATAATCTTAGAATTTTCTTGAAGATCCTTCAATCGTTGTGGTGTGGCCAAATTTCTAGTAGTCATCACTTACAACAATAAACATAGATAATAAATAAATTCAAAAATGATTTAAAATAAACTTTGAAAAAAAATAAACAAAGAATTTTAATGAGCTAAAATGCTGAAAATTTAGAAGTAGAACAATAAAGATAATGATTTTTACAGTTTCAAAATTATAATAAAATACTAGAATAGTCAATTATAAGATTTATATGTCATGCATTATTATAATAAAAAAAATTAACCCAATAGGCCCGGCCCATGCCCGATTCAAGACCAAGTGGTCTTGGACTAGTCCCATCCATTCATGAACAGCGGAATAAAGAAAATTTTTGTTAAGTTCGGAATAAATAAAATTTTTGGGAAGTTTCAATACCTGGGACCGGCCTATGACCAACCCGAATCCCAAGCAATCTTGGGCCGATCCATTCATCTTTTTATGAGTGTAATCCAATCATTGGCCAGGTTGCGCCACTGCACATCTTGAAGTTTGATTGTATGCATTTGGTATAGTGGAATACTATTTAATATATATAATATTTGATTAAGAGGGAGTTTGGCTGAATTTATATAAAAGATTTTATAAGTTGATACATCTTATAAAATATTTTTATATATAAGATGTTAAATTTTATTTTAAAAATAAATTTATAATAAAATATTTGAATAAAATAAAATTATGAAACTTATAAAATATTTGATGAGGAACGCACTTTCAACTTTTCCAAACACAGAGTTTGTCTATATACTAATTGAAGTTTATGAATTAGGGAGTTCATAAATGTACAGGTAATTGATTTATTTGTGTTGTCACAAATATATTCTTTATTCGGTGGCAAAAGTTTAAATAAATATTCTTTAAATATATTATAATAACGCTATTTAAAGGGTGTATTTATAATTTTATAAAAAAATAAAAAATATTTATATATTTGAACCTAATTTTAAAAACGTCAATACTACTTACCCTACAATTTAATATGAGATTTGGATCCATTGACGTTAATCGAATATTCATTATTTTATCTATGAATAATGGTGAAAATCTATATTTATTAACAACATATTTAATATATGAGAGTTTTCCATACCCCTTTTCTAAGTCTAAGTTGAGGGCCATATAGCATTGTTTACTAGATTGTTTTTAGGTAAATTACATTGAAAACTTTTGAAATTAGATTTAAATATTCAAATACTTTTTGCCTTTGATAAAATTAATCGTAAGGTTGTAGTTGTAATTACAACAACATCTTCCATTTAGGGGAAAAAACTTACAAAAATATCTCCTAAAAAAATTACACTAACACTTTCTGAAGAACGTATCTGTAATTTTTTAAAAAGACGTGAGGTATTTGTATATTTGAACCCAACCTCTAGAGATGTCAATGTAATATAACCTTTTTTTTAAAAAAAAAAATTACTAGTCGCCCTTGTGTGCAGTTCTCGCGAGCATATTAAATAAAACTGTAATGTGAGATGAAGAGAAAAAAAAATCTGTAATAAAAAAGAAAAAAATCGAATATAAAATATGGGGTGAAGTGATACAGAAAAAATATATTATAATTATGACTTTATTAAAGATATAAAAGTTTGTTCGAAAAACAAACATGGTACATGGAGAAGTTTGCAAAGAGAGAAAAAAAATATATATATATATATATAATTGTGATATTATTAAAAAAAATTAAAATTACTATTCTGATCAAATTTGTTTTGAATAAAATGGATTTAAGGGTAAATTTGAGTATTAAAAAATAATAAGACAATTTTTTTTTTTAATAGTAATAACTCATATATCCGACAATAATGATTGGGGAAGGCTAAAATTTTCTAGTAAGCATCCTATACGATTTATCTAAACAATTTAATTAATTTTGGGTGTTACCTGACATAAACTTATGAGACGGTAATGTGAAGTTAGGTATGCAATAATTAGTATTTATTGGTAGGTATGCAATAATTAGTATTTATACGGGTAAATACCAGGGGTATTTTGAAATTTATCATAATTATAAATATTTTTTATTATTTAAAAATTATAAAAATTTCCTGAAGTTAACGATCGTATAACAGATACATCCTTCAATGGGTTATCACGAGAGGTATTTGTTAAATGAATATTAATACTAAGAAAATATTTATAATTTTTTAAATAATAAAAAATAATTATAATTATGACAATTTAAAAACAACTTTTTTATTGTTCTTTGCAAAATTACATGTACATTCTTTAATATCGTAATTGGAATTACAACTACACCCATATTCAACGGCGAAATTTTGTTAAGAAAAAAAAGGGTAAATTATGGTTGCACCCCCTGAGATTAAGTCTAATTACATAAATGTCTCATTTCTTTTGCAAAATTATAAATACATCCCTTGAGGTTGTAATTGTAGTTACAAGTACACCCCCTATTCAATGGTGAAACTTTAAGCAACCCTCCTCCCCCTATATTGCACTAACAACCCCTCAAGGGACAAAGGGTATTTGTGTAATTAAGCTTAACATCAGGGAGTGTCGATCCAATTTATGCTAAAAAATAGAAAAAATGAATAAAATTCCCCTGTGCTGTAGAAATTCAGCTATAACTTATGTATAGAAAAGATACAAAAAAGGTAAATTAATATTGAAATAAAAATAAAAAACTAAATGTTAGATCAGTTAAGTAGAATCATATAAAAAAATATTAAACAAAATATGTTCCTATTTACACCAAAAAAAATATGTTCCTTTTTGTTAAAAAAAATAAAATTTAAAAAGGAAAGTTAAACTATAGAGTAAAAATTTTAAACATAGAAAATATAATATTTATATATATATAAATTGGTGCATAAAATAAACAAAGGGTAACTACTTAATAGAAATAATGGTAGATTAAATTCAATCATACAAATAAATATTAGAAAAACCATAAGAGGAATAAATATTAAAATTATTATTTAATAAAAAATATAAGAAAATATAGATATTATTATTTCAATAACTTTTTTAAATATCATAAAAAGTAATATGTAAAATAAAATAAAATGACATTATGATAAAGAGCAAAACATTAGTTTAGCCACAGGAGACAAGGATAAAACATAAATAAATATTAAAATTTAATACACATCTATATATATATATATGAATAAATATTGAATAAATATAAAATAAATATTTTATAATTAAAATAGATAATATTTCCAACCAATAACAGTTTTTTTAATAATTACAATTCAATTATAATCTTTGATATAAGATTTCAAATAAATACAAAATAAGTATATAATCTATTAAATAAATAATTTTTCTAACCAATAAGATTTTTTCTTGATAATTAAAAATAATAATTATAGTTTTGAAAATAAGATTTAGATAAATACAATACAATACTTAATATATTTAAAATAAATAATGTTTCTAACCAATAATTTTTTTAGTAATTAAAAATTTTAAAAATACCCAAAAAAATCAAAATTGAACTAATTTGGTCGATGTTTTCGAATTTATTATACATAATTTATTGTAATTGTTCATTCTTGCCGATACGTATCCATACTTTGAAAAAGATTCTCTCTTGCTGCCATAAATACATTTGTACGCGTCTACGGCTGCAACCTAACTGCCGTAAGCATTCGAAGAGCCCCATTCTTCCTTTTTTTTTTTTTTTTTTAACGAAAAACGGGATCATTATACGTCATTCTCGTGAAATTTGATGTAATTATACGTAAATATTTTGTGGTTTGAAAAATTATATCTAATACTCATGAAGTTTGCTTCCATTTAATAAACAAGTTTCTCCATTGGTTAAAATTAAGTGAATTTGTTGATATTAACAAAAAAATTGAATGAAAATCGATCTTTACTCTTGATTGACTTATTACTGACTTATAACAGGTCAAATAATTTTTTTTCAAATTAAACTACTCTTATAACGGTGAATATATATCCCTCCACATGCATTAACGTGTGAAGACGTATGAGGGTAATTTGATCATAAAAAAATTTATTTGATCTGCTATAAGTCAGTAATAAGTCAACATGGATAAATATAATTTTTTTCGGTTTTTTTATTAATATCAACAAATTCAGTGCATTGTGACTAACGGGGAATTCATTTGTTAGACAAAACAAACCTCAAGGGCGCTAGATGTAAGTTTTCAAACCACAAGGGTCTACGTATAATTAGATCAAAACCTCAGGGGAAGAAAGTGTAATTATCCCTAAAAACAATTATATATGAAAAAAAACATAAACACTATATCAATGCAGAAGAATACGAAGAATAATTTTCTGGGTAATTTACATTAATATTCTTTGAGGTTCACCCGAATTGTACAAACATTTTCTATCCTTAATAAAATTACGGGTACACTTTTTGAGAGGGTGTTTGTACAAAGTTTCAGCATTACAGGTACACTTTTTGAGAGGGTGTCTGTGTAAAGTTTCGGCATTGAACGTTAACTGTACTTGTAATTACAACTATAATTTTAAGAAATGTATTTATAGTTTTTCAAATTATAAGAGATATTTGTGTAATTAGTTCTAATCTAGGGGCGTAAATATAATTTACTTGAATTTTCGTATGTATTAAAGAACTATAAAATTTAGAAATAAATTTATTAATTAAAGAAAATAATCTCATTGCACCTAACTATTCGTATCTTTCTCGTATCTATATCTACACTAATTATCTATGTATGTCTATATGTACTATTTATTAAGAGAGAGATTCCTAGAATAACGATCATAATTGCTGAAATGTGGATTTCCTAAAAAGCCCTTGATTATATTTATTTCGTTCATAAATAATCCTATTTTTTTATTAATTAATTTTAGTAACAAATATTAAAATTAATATAATTTATTAGTTTTGATCAATTATTTATTATATATTTTCCCTTTTCATTCAATTAATAAATATAATAAAATTTTAATTATGCACACAAATTGAATGTGTTTCAATACCTATACTATTAATTAAGTGGAGTAACATTTTAATAACTACGTACCATTAGTCAACAAAATATATATTGACTAAATTACCCTGAAGCATCTTTATTTTTTCACCACCTCTTTAAGATTAATTTTTCTATTAATAATTTTTATTAATGAATATTTAGAGTTAATTTATTTTATCAATTTTGATTAGTTATTGATTTTATATGATGTTTTCATTTATTTAAATAAATAACATCCAAAAAATAAATATTATAAAAAATTAAATTATGCACGTGCATCCTTTAGACTTTAATTATATTATTTATTAAGTGTGAGGGTTTTTTAAAATAATTAATTATGGTTAGCAAAATATATAATGATTAAACTACCAAAAAATATAATATTTAAAATTATAATATTTTAATAACCTTAATGAATTAGTCATCTATTTTATTTCTCTTTCCTTGAATTAAACAAATATAATAAAATTTTAAATAAACCACATGATTAAATGTGTTCCAATCACTAATTTTTATACGAATAGTTCATCAATATATATTCTAAAATATTTAAAAATTATATAACACCATATCCTATCATGTAATAATGTTACTATGCACAAATCCGAGCATCAGGGTTCTTGCGAGGTGCCCATTCTTTTCTTTTTTTTTTCTTTTTTTTTTAAAAAATGGTGTGATCATCACGTATTGGAGATCAAATTAATTTCGTTTACAGTGAAATTGATAGAGTTGAACCTAGAAAAAAATTACTATTAACTATAATATTAATGGTTACGATTAAAAATTATGGTAAATAATTATTATTAATTACGATTAAATAAAATCGATACAAAAAATAAGTTTTTTTCACCATGAGAAAATTATTTATTATGAAGCCATAATGGAAACATTTGTCATGACATTTAATATGGTAAATATTTTAACGACCATCGTAAAAATCACGGCCAACAGCTGTTGCATGACTGTCACTACAGAAAATGCAACATTTAACCATACCTAATTGCCATGTTTGAAAACAAAATAACCGTAGAAAAATAGTGATTGACCACGGTCATGCAACAATTGTTAGCTGTAATATCTCCAATGGTGGCTAAAACATTTTGTCATGACTAAAAGTCATTTTATCATGGTTCTTAGCCATGACAAATAACTTTTTCTGGTGAAAAGTATATGTTTTACGTATATTTTATTTGACTGTGGTCAATAAAAATTATTTACCACGATTTTTAATCAATAGCTATTAAAATTGTAGTCAATAGTCACTTTTTTCTAGTGTGTGGTTAATAACTATATTCTACAGTACAGCTATTTGTTATTAACTATAGCAATTAGCCGCAGTTAAATGTTATAATTCTTTTAGTGACCTCTTTTTTTATAAGTATAATTTAAAGATTTTAAATCCTTGCACGTCGATAAGAACTCGTCTTGAAATCCAAGTCACTTGTGCCATTATGTGACATCTAGGGGTGTGAACAATTCGATAAACTGACCTTACTGAATCGAACAAAAAAATTAGCTGCGTACTGATTATTCAATCGAAAGTTCAGTTCTGTATGCGATACTCAATTTTGGTTAAATTCGATATTTGGTATAGTATAGTAATTAGTACCGATAAATCGTACCATACCAATATCAAAATTAAATTATCTACATAATTATAATAACAATAAGTTATATATATAATTATTAAACATCAATTTATTTACAGAAAGAAACCTAAATGTAATTATTTTAATTAACACAATTAAATAACAATACATCATTTTAAAGTTGGAATGAGTTTTAGGGAAGGAGCACGGTCAATGACTCAACAACATCATTAGCCCCTTTCCAAGAAAAGGCCATTTGCTGAGGATTAGCCCAAAGGACAAGGAGCAGAAAACCGCCCGCAAGACATTTGACATGTAAACACGTCAGGGCACGTGGCTTAGATGTTGTGGGACTTTTAGGCTGCATCCAGAAAGTGTTGGCTGCAAACTAGCTGCAATAAAGGACGCTACTTCCAACTTCCCAGACGCCACTGGAACACGGACGGTACTTCCAAGAAGCCCACTTCGAAAACTCTCCCAATTCACTGGTTCTTGCCTGCATCGTTGCATTCAGGCTCTATTCTTGTTTACTGGGTCGCCCAGCATTTTCTTGGGCTGGTTGGGGGCTACTTTCCATGGCGTTGGAGGCAGACGGGGATGTCGGGCAGCGGAAATCGCCGTCTGCTGAGGCCGCGGCGCCCTCGACCCCAGCGGAATTTAGGGGCTCTCAGGGACCGGTTCTTCATACGATATTGGCGCTTGTGTTGTGGTTGGGTTCGGTTCATTTCAACGTTGTGGTCGTCCTCGTTTCCTTCATCTTCCTCCCGTTTCAGAAAGCACTCGGGTTGTGTGTCAGTGTGTTTGTGGTTGTGTAGGTGTGTTTCTGGTAACTTCTGTCATCTGAAAAATGTTTTGTGGTGTTCGTTTCAGAGTTATCGGATTGCTTCTGATACTGATGGTGATTCCAATTGATGAGAGGAGCAAATTGGGTCGGAAGTTATCCAGGTACTTTTTTGCAATTTGCTACGCATTAGTGGCTTTTTCTGTTGATTATCTAATCTGAATCTTTTTTCATTTGTTGTGTATTTGAATACATGATCTCTTGATCATTCTGTGCTAGTGGGTTAAACATATTGGTAAATGATTTATCAGGTATATATGTAAGCACGCGGTTGGTTATTTCCCCGTGAATTTGTATGTGGAGGACATCAAAGCTTTTGATCCTAATGAGGCCTATGGTAAATCTAGTTTTTTGTTTTCTCCCTCTTTTTCTTCCATTTGTGGTTCATATGTTATAAGTTATTTAACTAATGAAACCCAAAGGATATAAATTTTATTCCTTTTCCTCTATGGTGAAGCTAGTGTTTTTTTTTATGGTCGGGAACTCCGTTAATGTATCACAATATTTGTGACATTTCCTGAACCATCCTCTTGGATCATGCCCCCTAGGCGCTTCAACTTATGGAAATGGGTGGTTGTTGGATTTGGAGCCTGCGAATCATCCAGGAGTTAGTGTTTTGTCTGTTGGTAATGATGCAGTGGGCTGGATTTTGGTGGTTGTGGGTTTGTAGCAATAGTAATTCATGTTGGAATTTTGGGTAAATTGACATTGATCAGATCAATCTAGAGGGAGCTTCGGATTGCTCACAATCTTGATCTCCATGTTGAACCGAAACTGGCTGCTCAAGGACATTCAGGGTTGCTTATGATATTGTAAATTGGGACCTAACCTACTATCTGAGAAACCACATTGGGATTGGCCGGGTGGTCCTGAAGCAAAGATCCTCCATCAATGGTAACTTGGTAAAGATCAAGCGGAGCGAATACACTCCAATGGTTAAATTGGTAAACATCAAGAGAGGTATACAAGATTACAAAACTTGGGCTTGCTGAATACTGAAAGTGCATACTTCTAGGAACCTGATTAGGTTACTTATAGTATTAGCTCGTGTGAAGTCAAGTATTGTTTTTACTTTGGCAGTTCCCTCACATAAATCTACTATGACTGTATGCATGTGGCAGCAATTTTAGTAAGCTGTTATTAAGGGTCTCAGTTAAGACTTCTAAGATGTGATGTTTCTTATTAATGTTTGCAAGCTGATGAGAACCAATAACCTTCATTCTGGCTGATTCATTTTGTGACATTGAGTTCATTTCCCTTAGAGACTCCTGTAATTTCTTGACTCTAGTGCCCTTTGTCAGGGTCTTGGCTGGATTAAACCTCGACCTGGCCACCGATTGTAACTTACAAAGTTGATACAATGATGTTCTCCAGAAGTTTTAAGTTTGGAAGCAACTTATAGATCACACAAGAAGAATGAAGATGAAGGATATGTGAGAAAATTTTGGATGAGAAAACCAACTTGTAATTTAAATTTATAATGCAGGTGATAACTATGGATTTCAATAATCATTAGTATAGGTAACAACCAAGGTCCTTGAGCCTCTCTGTGAAAATATGTGGTCCTCTCTAGTGCTTTACATGCTGTGTCAAATGGTGTTGCTCAAACAACTTGTTAGGCCAGTTCCCTTTTATATCATTTGGGCCTTTAGTGCATGACTCCTAGTTTGAAACTCGACAATTTCCAAGTTCTATTATGATGGATTTGCGGGCAACAGTTTTGTACATTGAACTTCTAGATCGATATCCATTTGCATGTGCCAAAAGTTTAATGCATTGCCATTCTTCTTTTGCCTCGTATTTTAACAAGATACATGATGAGGAACCTGGCATGATTGCAATGGGCAAGAGGCACATAAAAGCTCGGATTAGGAATGTGAAATTGAAGGATGGTGATGTGATGATTGCTGCACTGGACATGCAAGAGTCCCAATGGATTCCTTAGGAAAGCTTCATTTGACACCATAAAACTTTAAGCAAATCGGTTCAAATGGCTATGATCTGGATTTGCCAGAGGATTCGTGTAAGTACTGTATCTGGTGCCATTGTAACACCGCTGAAATTATTCCTACACAGCGATGGTGGTGTGGCTTGACCTCCATCAGAACCATGAATAAGAGAACAACATGAAATATGAATGGTGACAGACAGTCTCTATGGGAAATGAAAGTTATGAAAAGTTATCTTCCATTAGGGTAGGGGATCACTAATGATGAGTTTCAAACCTTTCTTACTGTATTGTAAATGCAATCCGAAGTAGATCCAAACATTTTCTTTGTTTGTTATAGTTCTGATTTAACATACAGGATATTATGAACCGTGGAAGTAGGTAATAGTTTCTTGCTCATTTATGCTAGTTCATGACATGTCTGGCTAATAGTAGCCAAAAATTTTTAGACAACGGAGCTCTTGTCTTACAGAAATTTTGAACCTATCCTTGCAGTTTTTGGTTATGAACCGCATTCAGTTTGGCCTATTGGAGTTGTTGCACTTGCTGACCATACAGGTTTCATGCCTCTCCCGAAAATGAAAGTTCTTGCGAGTACTGCTGTAAGAATTGCATGCTTATACGTATGATGAACTCATAATATTTACATGTCATAACTACATGTAACAAAGAAGAAACTTTGTTCAGGTGTTCTACACTCCACTCCTCAGACATGTGTGGTCGTGGTTGGGACTTGCACCAGCCACAAGGAAAAATTTTACTTCCCTTCTGCTGTCTGGTTATAGCTGTATCATAGTGCCAGGGGGAGTTCAGGAGGCCTTCTATATGGAGCGTGGCTCTGAGGTTTATCCTTTACAACTCATTAACTTTCTGCTCAGGACACAGTTTTTAATAGTGCGTCAACTTGAACATTAACTAATCACAGCATCTCCTATTTTCCTGCTGTCTCATTTCCTTTTTTGGCTTTTCAACATATATTCAAGAAATATGTGCTCTACCTATTATTTCTCAACCACATTTTGATCTATTGAGTTTTGATCAGATCATGCTTGTTGTTGTTCAGGTGATGGTTTTATAGTGTAATATTATTGGCCTAGTTTTCAGCAATCCTTGGCATTACCTCTCCTAGTGAAAGCACACTGTTTGCAGAATGACATTGAAACAGATAAAAAGGAACAAAGACGAGAAAAAAGTACCAAGAAAAAAGGAACTGGTTTGGTGTTTAGCAGCACCAGTTGATCGTAGAAAGCATCATTTTGAACTTTTAGAATTTGCAGCGATATCTTTAAACAGTGGATATATCATTTTTTACCAGATTGCACTAGCTGATGTGTGGCAAAGAAGAATGTTTAGTTATTGTATCCATTTCTTTTGTCAGAGGTGGTTTGGGGGGTTGTGTGTGTTGGTGGCACATGTCCCTCGTACATATGTGAGAGAGTTGAAATAAGTGTGGCTTCTTTCCTTCCATTCTATCCACAATCACCTACCTCCAGTGGCTAAATTTTCTGCTTCTCAATGTCAGATTGCGTTTCTTCAAAAAAGAAAGGGATTTGTACGTATTGCTATCGAGACGGGCAAACCGCTGGTTCCTGTTTTCTGCTTCGGTCAGGTATCACTTTTCTATTGTTCGTTGTTATGTTGGTATAAAAATGCTTATATATCTGTGCAGGACTAGCCCATTATCACCTGCCAAAACTCATTGTGTAACATTTACATATGAAATATATCTATTATCGTGAAATACAATCAGGCTTTTCCTATTGATTACTGCTTTCATGTTTTATCGACTTTATGGGCAAATATTATTAGTTTTCTAAGCTATTATCTATGTTCTATATGATTCTTGCTTCTGCATATATGCCGCAATATATGTTAAATGCTAAACTATTACAATAACTAGGTTCGATAGCAGTTAGGCTAGCATCGGGACACAGCCGTAAAGGACCGTTGGGGCCCCTTTGGTCACCATGATGTATATTTGTGTTCTTGAGAGTTCTGATGTTTGAAAGACCTTTCTACGCATCTAACTCTCATAAAATAAGACCAGGATCATGTGACAAAAATCTAGAATGCCATGCCAAAATGTTTAGAATAATTATGGATGCAACCTCATGAAGCTAGACTTCGAAGGATTAAAGCCTGCAAACTTCTAAACTAAAATCAAGCATAAGCTACATAACACACCACTGCTCTCTTAGCTAATGAAATGTGACATAACATACTAACATGTGAAGAAATTACCTCAATGCACTTATAGATTGTAAAAAGCAGATGGAAATAAAAAATCAAAACGAGGATTTTTTGGAATCAAAATAAAATTTTGCCCGAGTGTAAGTGCAAAATTTAAGTGTCACACTTTGCATGTATAGTCTTTTCTTGATATATCTATATAGATAGTATGAATGCCCTGAAAGTTCATTTCATATTTTGATTCGCCTCAGTGAACCTATTGCTTCTATTAATTTACTTTGTATATTTATTACTTCCTATTAATTACTTTTTGTATTTATCAATTCATTTTCGTTATTCTTTTACATTCTCTCCACAATGTAATTTACCTGCTAAAATCAGGAAAATTGAAGAGACACCACAACTTTTATCTCTTTGTTGATTATATCTGTATCTCTATTATGAATGCATGGACACTTCTTTGAAAATTTTTGACATCTCTATGATAAGACTATTCTTGGTGGTATTTTTCTAAATGAATATTATTATTATCTTAAATTTTAATTTTGATCATATCTTTTGTTAATAATTTGAGTGTAAACATTAAAGATAAAAATTAACATTACCAAAAACTTCCAAAAATTGTGAAAAGATTTAAAACTCATATCATGATAATTAGTCATATTTGATTTTATATGCAGTTCCAAGGTGTTCAATGTTTTGATACTATTAACTAATGAAATTACTTCGACATTAAATTGGAAATAATAAGTTTAATTTGCTTTATGATGTGGATATTGAAAATTAATACCCCATCATAAGAAACTTCTATCAGGATATGCATTTTAATTTTGTACTTATTGTTGATGTATCTCATTTTGTTTGAATCAGTGATTTTTTTACTTATATTTCTAAAATTTCATATAACTCATGGTTTTAATTACTTTTTTTCCTTACTTTTTAAGTTTACTAAATTGATTCATGAAATAATTGAGTATAATTGTCTTGCATTAATACTGTAAAAGAAAATTTGGATATCAGCAAATAACAATATAACATATGGTGTTTTATAGTATTTTACATTTAGTAGATTATTTGATCATACATTTACATTCTGATAAACAAGTTTAATTATTCACGAATTTAAGATGAATCATAAAAGAATTATTTCTAATGGACAACTAGCGAGCTGGGTTAGGTAAGTAGTCTCAAAAACTAAGTATTATTTCCAAAACCTCAAAAACATAATAACATGTTTTTATTCATATGATATGATTCTCAAATATTTTGAAATTATAAATATTCTTCTGCAGACAAATGTAGAGGTACAAAATTCTACCTAAAGATTACATGGAACTTATTCATGAAAAGAATTTAACTACCAAAGAAAAATTGAACGTTAAGAAACTATTCTGAAAAGCAAGTATAAATTTCAAGAATATTTGTACGTATGCAGTATCTTTTGTCTCTTTGTAATACATTTGTGTGTATAAATATATGAAACGGACAACCAATAATACAACCTTTAATATTGAAAAATTAAAATAAGTATATGTATATATGAGTTTATAAATTTTAAATCATACTTATAAAAATTGATGTAATTTTTTTATGAATTGGAAGAATAAAAATTTTCCTATAAAAATATCTATGAAAAATATATTAATCAGAATAGTTAAAATTAGCAATAATAATGAATTTTATTGTTATTAATTCATATTCTTGATTACAATAATCAAAATATCTTGTAATTGTTGACTTATATTTCACACCAATTTTATGAATTTAATATTCTTTAAAAATTATTTGCAGCACGCTGTAATTTACAAGTTCAATAAAGATTACAACGATACCTGATTGTTGTTGAATATCATTAAATTATTTGTCATTAAATAATGGTTTTTGGCCCTTTCCCAGATGCCTTATATTAGTTAATGTTTGATTGTTTCATTATACAGTCTGATGTGTACAAGTGGTGGAAGCCTAGCTGGAAACTTTACAGGGAATTCGCTCGAGCTATAAAATTTGCACCAATCGTTTTCTGGGGTGTACTAGGGTATGTTCTAATTTAGAAGACTGTGCTACTGGTTTTATGATATTGTTTCTGTGTCTCTCAGCTTCTTAGTTTACAATCAGCAGCAAATGATATTCTTGTTCAAATCTGACAAACTTTTTGCAGAAGATGATTTGTCATATGTTTCTGCCCTGGTATTTTAGGCTTTGAATAGATCTAGCAATATTAGAGAGTGAAAAAACAGAGAACTGTAGTTGAAAACATAATTTTGTTCGACATCAAGCGACATCACTAAAACACAATTACTGATGTTGGAGATCTTACGAGGGAGAATTGAATATTTTAAAGAGTGCTTATTTATGCTAATGTTCCATATTCTTTTGGTTCTTTTGCAGTTCACCTCTACCTTTTAGGCGTCCGCTACATGTGGTAGTTGGTCGACCGATTCTGCTCAAAAAAAATCCGCAACCAACTGAGGAAGAGGTGTGCTTCGTATAACCCGTTGTGCATATAATCTTCATTTTGGCTAATGTTATGAAGTAGATTGGCTCTTGTTTCAATTATGCTGTAAATCCTCCTTTGAGTCATATGTACTAGGTAGCGAGAATAAAGGGCAACAAATAGGAGTCTACAGGGACCATGTGAAAAATTCGTCAAAGGCTCAACCACTACTATATAGCATTCCTCAAATAACCATCCATTCTATAAGCTTTCTTGAAGAACTTTCTTCTAGTGTTTATGGTATTTCAGGACCTTTCGTCGATGAAATTGGAAATTCCCTTTTTGAATAATACTGTTGTCTATTGCATTTAGTAAGGGAAAGTGCAGACATAGGATCCATGTTGCAAAATTAGATAACAGAATTCTAGGAATCAAAATATTCTTGGAATAAAAAGTGAAACTACAGAAAAACAGAAAGTTGAATACTAGAATCCCTAAAATCTTAGATATTGTCAACTTTCTAACCTCCCTTTGAAGCTGGTAAATGTTACCCGCTTGACCAGATTTCAGTCGAGTAGCGTTTTCAATAATGTTTCAGTGAGTACATTGACTTCTTGCAACTTCTATAATGGAAATTGCTTTGGCCAAGCAATCAAGTCAAGTCTATGATTCTTGGTACATTCTAAGTTGATTTGTCTTCGGATGAGATGACTTGTACCATACCTTGTAAAGGGGAGAAAAGGATTTTACCACTCATCTCTGATACCACACCATTTTAGTATTATGTAGTTCAAAATGCTCTGTTTATGTTAATGTACGATAGAAATAACTTCTTTTCTTAAATGAAATATTAGCTGGTTCCTGCAAACATTAGTTCTATGGATGATTGTATGTCTTTGAGATAATCCTTGCTACTAGACAAACCACTTCTATCAGAGAGCAGTTCAGATTACAGGCCAAGTGAATTGCAAATGTTCTTCCATCTTTGATCATGATTTATCGTACCTTTCATACAAGGAAATTTCCTGAATTTGCATGATTGGCATAAATATGAAATTGGGGCAGAGAACTGTCGCACCACCTTTACGGACATACCGTACATTTCAAAAGGATATTTTAGTTCTGCTTTCTTATAGTTGTTTGTTTCCGTTGTCAAAATTCT
>NC_026158.1:2167914-2173756 GCF_000512975.1 Sesamum indicum
TTGCTAGGTTGCCGAGGTCCATTCCCAGTTTGTCGAAGGACTTGAAGGTCTGTTTGAAAGGCACAAAACGAGGGTCGGCTGCACTGACGTACAGCTTAGAATCCTGTAGTAGTATCAGATTCTTCTATTAGTCATTTATTGTTGTACATGTAATGATACTATGTAATATTTGAGGTGCTTAGCACCTATCCTAGTGTTCTTTAGTACTCAAAGCTTCATGATCCCTTGTAAGCAGTTGGACAATAATTTTCAATATATCAAACATTACAAGAGTCATCAAAAGATGATGACCATTTGAGAAATGAAGTTTTGATTTGATCACATATATGATATATGCTTTTACTAAGCAGGACCTAGGGGTGTTCAACAAGTTTATCGGGCAGCCTCAATCGATCGGTCCAATTCAAATCGCACTGCAATTGGCGGGTTAATGATGATTTGGGATAGTAAAAAAAGACCACATTTTAATAATTGGATTTGGTTTTATATTTATTTAAATTGCATAGACAACGTTTGACTGCAATAATAATAAGAAGAAGAACGCCACCAACAACAATAATAAATACACTACTATTCTTATATGTTTATATGAAGTTTTGGTAGTAAAAAAATTAGTATTTAAGAAAATAATAATAATTATGATAATTTTTATTGGTATTATATAATATATCTATCTTCTTTTATATTATAAATGTGTGAATGATTTGTCATGTTTTATGTTTCTTCCTTCTTTTGCAATGTCAATTATATCCTTTCATGTAATAATAGAACTGCAAATTTATATATCCCCTCCCTTAATGTTTGGTGTAATTACATGTAGACCTTTTGTGGTTTTAAAAAATTAAATCAGCACCCTTGAAGTTTGTTTTCATCTAATAGATAAGTCCCTTCATTAGTCAAAATTTATCTCATTTGTTGATATTTAAAAAAATGGGAAAGAAATATATATTTACCCCTCATTGACTTATTACTGACTTATTACAGGTCATATAATTTTTTTAATGACCAAATTACCATCATACATCTTCACGGATTAATGCATGTGAGGAGGTATATTTTCACTTGTATAAAGGTAGTTCAGTTCGAAAAAAATTGTTTGATCTGCAATAAGTCAATCGAGGGTAAATATCAATTTTCATTAAGTTTTTCTGTTAATATCAATAAGTTTAGTGAATTTTAACTAATAATTGGACTTATTTGTTGGACAGAAGCAAACCTCAAGGTGCTAGATGTAATTTTTCAAATTATATGGAGTCTATATGTAATTATATCAAACTCAGGGGAGGAAAGTGTAACTATCTCTAAGATTGCATTTGGATTGAAGGATTTGAAATATGTCATAACAAATCCTTTGGACATATTTGGATAATTTTAAATTTAAAGAATTTCAAGTTCCTTTCAAAACAGAGTTATTTAAAATTCTTTTTCCAAGTACAAATTTACAATTCAAATACACCCTAAAAATAGTAAAAATATTAATACTAACTAGAAAAAATATATAAACTATATAATTAGGAGCAAATACGATTTAAAAATTTGAAAAACATGTTTTTTAAAGGAACCAAAGCAAACTATGGGACAATATCTCATTACTTTTATTGTTATTCCTGTAACGTGATCATTAAGGTAAAGTAATATTTATTAAAAATATAAAAATCGTACTGAAAAAATATTTGATAACAAACATTTATCTTCTATTAAAATGTACCAAGTAAAAAAAAATAAATAAATATACTTATTTTACTTTAATGTATTTTTATATTGTGAAATATATGATGCACAGACTTTTAAATTTTTGTATACATTACTTCTCTCTATATAAAAAAAATCAGTCACTATATATTTTTATTTATCAGTCTTAGTGATTGTATATCCTACACATACATACATATATATACAAGCGTGTGTCTTTTTGTGTACTTATTGTGTATATATATAATTATGGAATAATTTCATTTACATTCTTAGATCTATGGCTTGTTTATAGAAATCACCTTATCTTTTAGATAAATACATAAACACCCATATCATTATCACTTACATAAACCACCCTTTACTTTTTCAAAAAATTACACACACACCCTAAAAATATTAGCATCATTATACAAACTCCCTCTGTTTTTTGGTTGTCAGGGATAATTTCTATAATTATGTCGAGTTGAGCAAAAAATTACTTAAATTAACCGAACTCATGCGTCGAACCAGGTCTTGAACACTTCACTCGTCGCCCCCCACAACTCGTGAGACAGGAAAACAATGAACGCGTTCCTTTGTTCACAATAATGGTGCAACTTTCCTCTATTCTAAGTGTGCCACGACTCGTAAAACCACACTTAGGTAGTGGTAGTTTTCTCACTATATTGTTGTGGATGGAAGGCTTGGATAGATCAAAACAATTTAGATCCAAGTCCACTATAGGCCTAATATTTAACTTGGTCAAACCAAGTGAGAGTTAGGTTTGAGTGTTTGATTGAGACCTCCTCACATAATAACATTACATGCCAAATAACATTAAATACAAAAAAGCATTAAACACATTGCATGCAAAATAGCTAAGCATACCCCTGTGGGATGATTACAAGTCCAATCTATGCTACCCACTAAGCCCGCAGTGAGTCTAGGGTCTGTCCAAGGTGGCCCTATGCTATTACAAAAGTAACCTACCCATTAATATATAAATGAGCCTTGTAATTACTCCGTGGGCCTCCTTCTCCATGGTTTTGCTTTATTACAAAAACAAAATCCTCATAAAAAAATCCTATATTACTCTCGTTATAACTGAAAAAAAATTCCGATCGGAAGTCGGGGGGAGTACATAATGGAGATGATAACAAGCTTTATTATTCCAAGGCAAAAAATGAGAGAAGGGGAGAGAAGAAAATTAAAAGGGCGTACGAGCCGACCCAACAAACATAACACATACAAGTGGCACGGTTCTGTGATCATCCATCATCAAATAACATACATTTCATGTAAAAAATATAGACCATGATATCCAATATCGTAAAAGTAAATCATACAAAGAAAACACAAATTCGCAAGTAGCAACTAAAAGGATGATCCAAAAACCATGTGCATCGAATGCACACATTACACAGAATTAATCTTGTAATTTAATTTAGGACTTACTTTGATTTATTCACTGGGTAGACAAGTACCGGGCCATTATTTGTGTCTGTTAGAATGCTGCCAAAAACACCTTCAGCAAAGCTGTGTATTTTGCTTCTTGGAACAAGTAGATTGAGCCATGGGTATGGAAGTTCCCAAAGTCCTTTTGACCGTAGTTTTAGTTCTGCAGCATGGACCCTGTCCAAGAATTCTACGTATGAAACTTCTGTAACAAAGAGTGTTGAGGGGATGTAGCTTAATTGAGATAATAAGGACTTAATTTCCTGCATAGATAAAAAAGAAATTGGATATTAGCAAACATTTTTGGGTATGTCTCTGATCACCAGACCTGTCTATGTAATCAAAGGTGTTCTCTGCAGATATTAAATGCTCTTGGTCTCTCGCAAAAGTGGAGAAATCTGAATAAAGCACTCTGATTCACTTTACCTGTGAACAGTTTAAATGCAAGCTTATCAAGCTGTTTCAGCTATTGTAAAGGGTTGCAATTATCTTTTGACAGGATTAGAGAATCTTTACCATCTTTGGTGCTGGTTCTAAAGAGATTCTTGCTCGAGTTATTATACCAAACTGGCCAAGTCCACCCAGGACAGCATGAAAGAAGTCAGCATTCTTCTCCTCTGAACATACTACCACTTCTCCTTTCCTGCATCAAGCTTATTGATTTTAGAGTGATGATATTCAGTAATTACATAAACTTAAGAGTTGTCTGTATGTTATGTTTGATCTTTCATGAAAACATGGGCCTTTACAAGAAAGCTGGGCATTAATTATTCCTATACTTACGAGTCGCCGCTTCCTGTCGGCCGTCTTGCTGTTCAGCTAGCCGACAAGGCTCAGGTTTAGTTTAATTTCTTGTTTCTCGTAGTTGTTTGGTGGTTTATTTTGTGGAGCATTGTCTAATTGAGAGTTAGGATGTTACCCATCTTTCTGGTCCAATTACCTTCAATTTCTTTGTCTTTCTTCTTTTCTCCTCATGATCAATTGACTGGGATTTCTCTTTCTTTTCTCCTGAGCTTTCTTCCATGCGTCAATTGCAAAAACTTTATTGTTGCTTGAATTTATTACTTAGTATCTGGTTTTTCATTATCGCAATGCAGGTATGCACACAGCGGTCATGGAAATGACCATATGGTGTTGGCCTGCTGGTTGGTGGTCTAGATGAATCCGGAGTTCACCTCTATTACAACTGTCCAAGCGGTAATTACTTCGAATACCAAGCATTTGCTATTGGATCTCGGTTACAGGCTGCAAAGACATACCTAGAACGGAAGTTTGAGGGTTTCATGGACTCATCACGAGAAAATCTGATCAAGGATGCACTATTTGCAGTAAGGGAGACCTTACAAGGAGAGAAATTGATGAGTGCGATTTGCACAATTGCCGTATTGGGGGTAGGGGAGGCATTTCATATATTGGATCAGGAAATCGTGCGTGATCAATGAATTCGAGGTAGTTGGTGAAGAGCATGATCAGGAAACCGTGCATTTCATATATTAAACATACAATATTTGTACATATACACATATCTATATATAAAAATATATATAAAAGAGATATGATTAACAATAACAATGATTTTTGTCTCCCGAATCTCAACATCAAACCTACACCACTTATTTTAAAATATTTTAAATTACCTCAAAATACAAATTCAAAACATGCAATCTATCTTCAACAAATTTACTTATCTCTATTTTTCTCTCTTTATTTCCAAAACACAAAACAAACACTCGAAACACAAATCCAAACATTACGTTGGGTTTTTTATTTTTGATTTTTTTGTTTATTTAGGTTTGGGTCAATAGAAAAAGGGGTATGGCTGCCACCCTTCAACAATTCGTTGGGGTTTAGTGCCACATGACACTCGAAGTCGATTAAAATATTCTTTATTTCAACTGACTCAAATAAATTTTAACCCTTAAAAAAATGTGATGAAAAATAAATTTTCTGAATAATAATAAATTAATTTATTAAGGATCATCGCTAATATTAATATAATAATCAAGAGGTATCGTGTCACAATTATGATCCTCGAAAAATTAGATAAAATCTGACTAAATCAATAAAGCCATTTTAGAATTTTCAAGGGTACTTTTGGCGTCAACATTTTGGAAATCGGAAAATAGGAGATGAGATATCAATGTAATGATGTCGGTATTTTTTATTGGTGTATGTATATTATTAAAAAAAATACATGTAAATTTATATACTTGTACTATAGGTCAGTGGATAATTTTTCGAAAAGAATATAACTCACTTGGACGCACAAAAAAATTAGACAAACTTCAGTCACGCACAACAATCAACTTTGTGACGTATCAGACAAGCTCTGACGTGATTTTTATTACATATATGTTTTGAGACATCCTTCAAATATGTCCATCATGCCATCAAACATGTGAAAACTCAGAATTATGAACACGCCAACTTCAACTTGAAGGCGAAGCCTAAGGTCCGATACAGCGTCCAACGAATCTCCAACAAGATACTCGTCATATTTTTGAGTGTCGGTGCATCCTGACTGAATAATTACAAAATAACAACGAAAGAAAGGATGACAGATTAAGTGCAGAGAAAACAAGCGCCTAACAAGGAAATAAGAAACTCATTCCACATTCATGGTGAAGAGGCCAGAATAGCTGGGAACTTGTCTACAATGAGGAAGGAAAGGAAGCTAAGGCCATCATACGGCATGAAATGTATTTCTAGCTAA